>NW_027193030.1:0-122000 GCF_949987515.2 Delphinus delphis
AGAAAAAGAAACATCATAAGATATCAGTAATACACGGAATGTAAACTTGGCTACACAGGAACTGAATTACAGAACAGAACAGGGTCTCAAATTTAGAAAACCAACTTATGCTTGCTTAAGGGTAAAGGTGAGTTGGGGTGCTGCATAAAACCAGAGATTGAAATGAGCACAGATAAAGTTCCTTAAGCCAAATATGGAATAGACAAGAGCTACTCCTTGCTCAACGAAATGGACTCAACACCGCATATTAAACGCCTAAGAATGTACCTGACTAGTAAGTATCTTAAAACCTATGGATTGCGATGTCTCCGAAAGAGAATCAAGCATGTGTACAGGGGCATAAATGCAGCAGTGATAGGATTGGAGAGGTTCGGTGAGCAAATGAAGACCCTTTGAAGTCATATTGCATGGTACCCATTCCACGGGTTTCAACTACCCAGGTTTTAGGTATTCTTCCTTCAGCTAAAACATGCATGTGGAACCCAGAGTATGACCAACCATGTGATCGGGAGACGTGTTCAAATATGTCTCAGTTTTCGTACCCTGGTACTCGGGTGCAACATTCCAGACGCTTTACTAACACTCTCCCGACTTGGAGAGTCAGTCCCTTTAACCTCCTGTTTGGCCCAGTTTGCAATTTCTGCGGAAGATGAACAGGAATAGCGAGAACCAATGAGAGACTAGCTGGAGGTGTCTGGACGGGCAAATTTAACTCTCATTTCCCACCAGGAAGAGGAATTAACCAAAGGCTCAGCGTGCCGTGCCGGAACCAGATTAGGGCCTGAAGCCATCCTGCGGTGTTGCGGCCAGCTCACAAGAAAGAGAGTTGAAGAAAGGAGCTCAGGGGCACTGTAATTCACAAACCTGCAGAGTTATAAATGACAGCTATCGTCCAAAAATAGACTGAAGTAAGGCTGCCAAGAGGACTTGAAAGCGGGGCAGCATTGCAGGAAACCGATTTCAGGAGGTAGACTGGAATGGCATTGAAAGCATAGGAAAAGAGGCAGAACGTCCACAATGATGCACTTGGCCAAAAAGGGCGTATGCGTTTTTTCCTGAATATATTCAGGAAAAACGCATACGCCCTTTTTGGCCAACCAAGCAAGCTTGCAAAGGAAATCTGCACTACAATGAAGTCTCACTTCCCCCCGGTCAAAAGGGCCATCTGAAAAAAGTGTAAACTCCAGAAAGGCAGGACAGGCCATGGAGAACTGGGAGTGTGGTTATGCTGATGGGCGGGATGTAAATTGCCAACAACCACTTGGGAGAAGTGTATGGTGTTTCCTGAAACATCTAAAAAACAAAGCAACAGAGCCTAGGGCACTTCCACTTATGGTCCTATAGCTTAGGGAATTTAAAATCAAAAAGACACAGCCACCCCAATGTTTGGAAAGGCTCTGTTTACAAGAACCTCGTTTACAGTACAAGTTCAACATCGCAGAAAGTGAAAAATGGATAAAGAAGTTGTGGTATTTACTTACAAAGCAATATCACTCAGCAATGAAATCTGTGTCATCAGGCCCTTAGCAGCACAATGAGTGGATTCAGGTATGATGATTCTAACTGAAATAAGTCACACAGAAAAAGAAACATCATAAGATATCAATAATACACGGAAAGTAAACTTGGCTACACAGGAACTGAATTACAGAACAGAACAGGGTGTCAAATTTAGAAAACCAACTTATTCTTGCTTAAGGGTAAAGGAGAGTTGGGGTGCTGCATAAAACCAGAGATTGAAATGAGCACAGATAAAGTTCCTTAAGCCAAATATGGAATAGACAAGAGCTACTCCTTGCTCAACGAAATGGACTCAACACCCCATATTAAACGCCTAAGAATGTACCTGACTAGTAAGTATCTTAAAACCTATGGATTGCTATGTCTCCAAAAGAGAATCAAGCATGTGTACAGGGGCATAAACGCAGCAGTGATAGGATTGGAGAGGTTCGGTGAGCAAATGAAGACCCTTTGAAGTCATATTGCATGGTACCCATTCCACGGGTTTCAACTACCCAGGTTTAAGGTATTCTTCCTTCAGCTAAAACATGCATGTGGAACCTAGAGTATGATCAACCATGTGATCGGGAGACGTGTTCAAATATGTCTCAGTTTTCGTACCCTGGTACTCGGGTGCAACATTCCAGACGCTTTATTAACACTCTCCCCACTTGGAGAGTCAGTCCGTTTAACCTCCTGTTTGGCCCAGTTTGCAATTTCTGCGGAAGATGAACAGGAATAGCGAGAACCAATGAGAGGCTAGCTGGAGGTGTCTGGACGGGCAAATTTTACTCTCATTTCCCACCAGGAAGAGGAATTAACCAAAGGCTCAGCGTGCCGGGCCGGAAGCAGATTAGGGCCTGAAGCCATCCTGCGGTGTTGCGGCCAGGTCACAAGAAAGCGAGTTGAAGAAAGGAGTTCAGGGGCACTGTAATTCACAAACCTGCAGAGTTATAAATGACAGCTATCGTCCAAAAATAGACTGAAGTAAGGCTGCCAAGAGGACTTGAAAGCGGGGCAGAATTGCAGGAAACCGATTTCAGGAGGTAGACTGGAATTGCATTGAAAGCATAGGAAAAGAGGCAGAACGTCCACAATGATGCACTTGGCCAAAAAGGGCGTATGCGTTTTTTCCTGAATATATTCAGGAAAAAACGCATACGCCCTTTCTGGCCAACCAAGCAAGCTTGCAAAGGAAATCTGCACTACAATGAAGTCTCACTTCCCCCCGGTCAAAAGGGCCATCTGAAGAAAGTGTAAAATCCAGAAAGGCAGGACAGGCCATGGAGAACTGGGAGCCTTGTTATGCTGATGGGCGGGATGTAAATTGCCAACAGACACTCGGGAGAAGTGTATGGTGTTTCCTGAAACATCTAAAAAACAAAGCAACAGAGCCTAGGGCACTGCCACTTATGGTCCTATAGCTTAGGGAAATTAAAATCAAAAAGACACAGCCACCCCAAAGATTGGGACGCCTCTGTTTACAAGAACCTCGTTTACAGTACAAGTTCAACATCGCAGAAAGTGAAAAATGGATAAAGAAGTTGTGGTATTTACTTACAAAGCAATATCACTCAGCAATGAAATCTATGTCATCAGGCCCTTAGCATCACAATGAGTGGATTCAGGTATGAAGATTCTAACTGAAATAAGTCACACAGAAAAAGAAACATCATAAGATATCAGTAATACACGGAATGTAAACTTGGCTACACAGGATCTGAATTACAGAACAGAACAGGGTCTCAAATTTAGAAAACCAACTTATGCTTGCTTAAGAGTAAAGGTGAGTTGGGGTGCTGCATAAAACCAGAGATTGAAATGAGCACAGATAAAGTTCCTTAAGTCAAATATGGAATAGACAAGAGCTACTCCTTGCTCAACGAAATGGACTCAACACCGCATATTAAACGCCTAAGAATGTACCTGACTAGTAAGTATCGTAAAACCTATGGATTGCTATGTCTCCGAAAGAGAATCAAGCATGTGTACAGGGGCATAAACGCAGCAGTGATAGGATTGGAGAGGTTCGGTGAGCAAATGAAGACCCTTTGAAGTCATATTGCATGGTACCCATTCCACGGGTCTCAACTCTCCAGGTTTAAGGTATTCTTCCTTCAGCTAAAACATGCATGTGGAACCCAAGTATGATCAACCATGTGAACGGGAGACGTGTTCAAATATGTCTCAGTTTTCCTCCCCTGGTACTCGGGTGCAACATTCCAGACGCTTTACTAACACTCTCCCCACTTGGAGAGTCAGTCCCTTTAACCTCCTGTTTGGCCCAGTTTGCAATTTCTGCGGAAGATGAACAGGAATAGCGAGAACCAATGAGAGGCTAGCTGGAGGTGTCTGGACGGGCAAATTTAACTCTCATTTCCCACCAGGAAGAGGAAATAACCAAAGGCTCAGCGTGCCGTGCCGGAACCAGATTAGGGCCTGAAGCCATCCTGCGGTGTTGCGGCCAGCTCAAAAGAAAGCGAGTTGAACAAAGGAGCTCAGGGGCACTGTAATTCACAAACCTGCAGAGTTATAAGTGACAGCTATCATCCAAAAATAGACTGAAGTAAGGCTGCCAAGAGGACTTGAAAGCGGGGCAGAATTGCAGGAAACCGATTTCAGGAGGTAGACTGGAATTGCATTGCAAGCATAGGAAAAGAGGCAGAACGTCCACAATGATGCACTTGGCCAAAAAGGGCGTATGCGTTTTTTCCTGAATATATTCAGGAAAAAACGCATACGCCCTTTTTGGCCAACCAAGCAAGCTTGCAAAGGAAATCTGCACTACAATGAAGTCTCACTTCCCCCCGGTCAAAAGGGCCATCTGAAGAAAGTGTAAAATCCAGAAAGGCAGGACAGGCCATGGACAACTGGGAGCCTTGTTATGTTGATGGGCGGGATGTAAATTGCCAACAGACACTCGGGAGAAGTGTATGGTGTTTCCTGAAACATCTAAAAAACAAAGCAACAGAACCTAGGGCACTTCCACTTATGGTCCTATAGCATAGGGAAATTAAAATCAAAAAGACACAGCCACCCCAAAGTTTGGAACGGCTCTGTTTACAAGAACCTCGTTTACAGTACAAGTTCAACATCGCAGAAAGTGAAAAATGGATAAAGAAGTTGTGGTATTTACTTACAAAGCAATATCACTCAGCAATGAAATCTGTGTCATCAGGCCCTTAGCAGCACAATGAGTGGATTCAGGTATGATGATTCTAACTGAAATAAGTCACACAGAAAAAGAAACATCATAAGATATCAGTAATACATGGAATGGAAACTTGGCTACACAGGAACTGAATTACAGAACAGAACAGGGTCTCAAATTTAGAAAAACAACTTATGCTTGCTTAAGGGTAAAGGTGAGTTGGGGTGCTGCATAAAACCAGAGATTGAAATGAGCACAGATAAAGTTCCTTAAGCCAAATATGGAATAGACAAGAGCTACTCCTTGCTCAACGAAATGGACTCAACACCGCATATTAAACGCCTAAGAATGTACCTGACTTGTAAGTATCTTAAAACCTATGGATTGCTATGTCTCCGAAAGAGAATCAAGCATGTGTACAGGGGCATAAACGCAGCAGTGATAGGATTGGAGAGGTTCGGTGAGCAAATGAAGACCCTTTGAAGTCATATTGCATGGTACCCATTCCACGGGTTTCAACTACCCAGGTTTAAGGTATTCTTCCTTCAGCTAAAACATGCATGTGGAACCTAGAGTATGATCAACCATGTGATCGGGAGACGTGTTCAAATATGTCTCAGTTTTCCTCCCCTGGTACTCGGGTGCAACATTCCAGACGCTTTACTAACACTCTCCCCACTTGGAGAGTCAGTCCGTTTAACCTCCTGTTTGGCCCAGTTTGCAATTTCTGCGGAAGATGAACAGGAATAGCGAGAACCAATGAGAGGCTAGCTGGAGGTGTCTGGACGGGCAAATTTAACTCTCATTTCCCACCAGGAAGAGGAATTAACCAAAGGCTCAGCGTGCCGGGCCGGAACCAGATTAGGGCCTGAAGCCATCCTGCGGTGTTGCGGCCAGGTCACAAGAAAGCGAGTTGAAGAAAGGAGCTCAGGGGCACTGTAATTCACAAACCTGCAGAGTTATAAATGACAGCTATCGTCCAAAAATAGACTGAAGTAAGGCTGCCAAGAGGACTTGAAAGCGGGGCAGAATTGCAGGAAACCGATTTCAGGAGGTAGACTGGAATTGCATTGAAAGCATAGGAAAAGAGGCAGAACGTCCACAATGATGCACTTGGCCAAAAAGGGCGTATGCGTTTTTTCCTGAATATATTCAGGAAAAAACGCATACGCCCTTTTTGGCCAACCAAGCAAGCTTGCAAAGGAAATCTGCACTACAATGAAGTCTCACTTCCCCCCGGTCAAAAGGGCCATCTCAAAAAAGTGTAAAATCCAGAAAGGCAGGACAGGCCATGGAGAACTGGGAGCCTTGTTATGCTGATGGGCGGGATGTAAATTGCCAACAACCACTCGGGAGAAGTGTATGGTGTTTCCTGAAACATCTAAAAAACAAAGCAACAGAACCTAGGGCACTGCCACTTATGGTCCTATAGCTTAGGGAAATTAAAATCAAAAAGACACAGCCACCCCAAAGTTTGGGACGCCTCTGTTTACAAGAACCTCGTTTACAGTACAAGTTCAACATCGCAGAAAGTGAAAAATGGATAAAGAAGTTGTGGTACTTACGTACAATGCAGTATCACTCAGCAATGAAATCTATGTCATCAGGCCCGTAGCAGCATAATGAGTAGATTCAGGTACGATGATTCTAACTGAAATAAGTCACACAGAAAAAGAAACATCATAAGATATCAGTAATACACGGAATGTAAACTTGGCTACACAGAAACTGAATTACAGAACAGAACAGGGTCTCAAATTTAGAAAAACAACTTATTCTTGCTTAAGGGGAAAGGTGAGTTGGGGTGCTGCATAAAACCAGAGATTGAAATGAGCACAGATAAAGTTCCTTAAGCCAAATATGGAATAGACAAGAGCTACTCCTTGCTCAACGAAATGGACTCAGCACCCCATATTAAACGCCTAAGAATGTACCTGACTAGTAAGTATCTTGAAACCTATGGATTGCTATGTCTCCAAAAGAAAATCAAGCGTGTGTACAGGGGCATAAACACAGCAGTGATAGGATTGGAGAGGTTCGGTGAGCAAATGAAGACCCTTTGAAGTCATATTGCATGTTACCCATTCCACGGGTCTCAACTCTCCAGGTTTAAGGTATTCTTCCTTCAGCTAAAACATGCATGTGGAACCCAGAGTATGATCAACCATGTGAACGGGAGACGTGTTCAAATATGTCTCAGTTTTCCTCCCCTGGTACTCGGGTGCAACATTCCAGACGCTTTACTAACACTCTCCCCACTTGGAGAGTCAGCGCCTTTAACCTCCTGTTTGGCCCAGTTTGCAATTTCTGCGGAAGATGAACAGGAATAGCGAGAACCAATGAGAGGCTAGCTGAAGGTGTCTGGACGGGCAAATTTAACTCTCATTTCCCACCAGGAAGAGGAAATAACCAAAGGCTCAGCGTGCCGTACCGGAACCAGATTAGGGCCTGAAGCCATCCTGCGGTGTTGCGGCCAGCTCAAAAGAAAGCGAGTTGAAGAAAGGAGCTCAGGGGCACTGTAATTCACAAACCTGCAGAGTTATAAATGACAGCTATCGTCCAAAAATAGACTGAAGTAAGGCTGCCAAGAGGACTTGAAAGCGGGGCAGAATTGCAGGAAACCGATTTCAGGAGGTAGACTGGAATTGCATTGAAAGCATAGGAAAAGAGGCAGAACGTCCACAATGATGCACTTGGCCAAAAAGGGCGTATGCGTTTTTTCCTGAATATATTCAGGAAAAAACGCATACGCCCTTTTTGGCCAACCAAGCAAGCTTGCAAAGGAAATCTGCACTACAATGAAGTCTCACTTCCCCCCGGTCAAAAGGGCCATCTCAAAAAAGTGTAAAATCCAGAAAGGCAGGACAGGCCATGGAGAACTGGGAGCCTTGTTATGCTGATGGGCGGGATGTAAATTGCCAACAACCACTCGGGAGAAGTGTATGGTGTTTCCTGAAACATCTAAAAAACAAAGCAACAGAACCTAGGGCACTGCCACTTATGGTCCTATAGCTTAGGGAAATTAAAATCAAAAAGACACAGCCACCCCAAAGTTTGGAACGGCTCTGTTTACAAGAACCTCGTTTACAGTACAAGTTCAACATCGCAGAAAGTGAAAAATGGATAAAGAAGTTGTGGTATTCACTTACAAAACAATATCACTCAGCAATGAAATCTATGTCATCAGGCCCTTAGCAGCACAATGAGTGGATTCAGGTATGATGATTCTAACTGAAATAAGTCACACAGAAAAAGAAACATCATAAGATATCAGTAATACACGGAATGGAAACTTGGCTACACAGGAACTGAATTAGAGAACAGAACAGGGTCTCAAATTTAGAAAACCAACTTATGCTTGCTTAAGGGTAAAGGTGAGTTGGGGTGCTGCATAAAACCAGAGATTGAAATGAGCACAGATAAAGTTCCTTAAGCCAAATATGGAATAGACAAGAGCTACTCCTTGCTCAAACGAAATGGACTCAACACCGCATATTAAACGCCTAAGAATGTACCTGACTTCTAAGTATCTTAAAACCTATGGATTGCTATGTCTCCGAAAGAGAATCAAGCATGTGTACAGGGGCATAAACGCAGCAGTGATAGGATTGGAGAGGTTCGGTGCGCAAATGAAGACCCTTTGAAGTCATATTGCATGGTACCCATTCCACGGGTTTCAACTACCCAGGTTTAAGGTATTCTTCCTTCAGCTAAAACATGCATGTGTAACCCAAGTATGATCAACCATGTGAACGGGAGACGTGTTCAAATATGTCTCAGTTTTCCTCCCCTGGTACTCGGGTGCAACATTCCAGACGCTTTACTAACACTCTCCCCACTTGGAGAGTCAGTCCCTTTAACCTCCTGTTTGGCCCAGTTTGCAATTTCTGCGGAAGATGAACAGGAATAGCGAGAACCAATGAGAGACTAGCTGGAGGTGTCTGGACGGGCAAATTTAACTCTCATTTCCCACCAGGAAGAGGAATTAACCAAAGGCTCAGCATGCCGGGCCGGAACCAGATTAGGGCCTGAAGCCATCCTGCGGTGTTGCGGCCAGGTCACAAGAAAGCGAGTTGAAGAAAGGAGCTCAGGGGCACTGCAATTCACAAACCTGCAGAGTTATAAATGACAGCTATCGTCCAAAAATAGACTGAAGTAAGGCTGCCAAGAGGACTTGAAAGCGGGGCAGAATTGCAGGAAACTGATTTCAGGAGGTAGACTGGAATTGCATTGAAAGCATAGGAAAAGAGGCAGAACGTCCACAATGATGCACTTGGCCAAAAAGGGCGTATGCGTTTTTTCCTGAATATATTCAGGAAAAAACGCATACGCCCTTTTTGGCCAACCAAGCAAGCTTGCAAAGGAAATCTGCACTACAATGAAGTCTCACTTCCCCCCGGTCAAAAGGGCCATCTGAAAAAAGTGTAAAATCCAGAAAGGCAGGACAGGCCATGGAGAACTGGGAGCCTTGTTATGCTGATGGGCGGGATGTAAATTGCCAACAGACACTCGGGAGAAGTGTATGGTGTTTCCTGAAACATCTAAAAAACAAAGCAACAGAGCCTAGGGCACAGCCACTTACGGTCCTATAGCTTAGGGAAATTAAAATCAAAAAGACACAGCCACCCCAAAGTTTGGGACGCCTCTGTTTACAAGAACCTCGTTTACAGTACAAGTTCAACATCGCAGAAAGTGAAAAATGGATAAAGAAGTTGTGGTATTTACTTACAAAGCAATATCACTCAGCAATGAAATCTATGTCATCAGGCCCTTAGCATCACAATGAGTGGATTCAGGTATGATGATTCTAACTGAAATAAGTCACACAGAAAAAGAAACATCATAAGATATCAGTAATACACGGAATGGAAACTTGGCTACACAGGAACTGAATTACAGAACAGAACAGGGTCTCAAATTTAGAAAACCAACTTATGCTTGCTTAAGGGTAAAGGGGAGTTGGGGTGCTGCATAAAACCAGAGATTGAAATGAGCACAGATAAAGTTCCTTAAGTCAAATATGGAATAGACAAGAGCTACTCCTTGCTCAACGAAATGGACTCAACACCGCATATTAAACGCCTAAGAATGTACCTGACTAGTAAGTATCGTAAAACCTATGGATTGCTATGTCTCCAAAAGAGAATGAAGCATGTGTACAGGGGCATAAACGCAGCAGTGATAGGATTGGAGAGGTTCGGTGAGCAAATGAAGACCCTTTGAAGTCATATTGCATGGTACCCATTCCACGGGTCTCAACTCTCCAGGTTTAAGGTATTCTTCCTTCAGCTAAAACATGCATGTGGAACCCAAGTATGATCAACCATGTGAACGGGAGACGTGTTCAAATATGTCTCAGTTTTCCTCCCCTGGTACTCGGGTGCAACATTCCAGACGCTTTACTAACACTCTCCCCACTTGGAGAGTCAGCGCCTTTAACCTCCTGTTTGGCCCAGTTTGCAATTTCTGCGGAAGATGAACAGGAATAGCGAGAACCAATGAGAGGCTAGCTGGAGGTGTCTAGACGGGCAAATTATTCCTGAATATATTCAGGAAAAAACGCATACGCCCTTTTTGGCCAACCAAGCAAGCTTGCAAAGGAAATCTGCACTACAATGAAGTCTCACTTCCCCCCGGTCAAAAGGGCCATCTGAAAAAAGTGTAAAATCCGGAAAGGCAGGACAGGCCATGGAGAACTGGGAGCCTTGTTATGCTGATGGGCGGGATGTAAATTGCCAACAACCCCTCGGGAGAAGTGTATGGTGTTTCCTGAAACATCTAAAAAACAAAGCAACAGAGCCTAGGGCACTGCCGCTTATGGTCCTATAGCTTAGGGAAATTAAAATCAAAAAGACACAGCCACCCCAAAGTTTGGGACGCCTCTGTTTACAAGAACCTCGTTTACAGTACAAGTTCAACATCGCAAAAGTGAAAAATGGATAAAGAAGTTGTGGTATTTACTTACAAAGCAATATCACTCAGCAATGAAATCTATGTCATCAGGCCCTTAGCATCACAATGAGTGGATTCAGGTATGATGATTCTAACTGAAATAAGTCACACAGAAAAAGAAACATCATAAGATATCAGTAATACACAGAATGTAAACTTGGCTACACAGGAACTGAATTACAGAACAGAACAGGGTCTCAAATTTAGAAAACCAACTTATGCTTGCTTAAGGGTAAAGGTAGTTGGGGTGCTGCATAAAACCAGAGATTGAAATGAGCACAGATAAAGTTCCTTAAGTCAAATATGGAATAGACAAGAGCTACTCCTTGCTCAACGAAATGGACTCAACACCGCATATTAAACGCCTTAGAATGTACCTGACTAGTAAGTATTGTAAAACCTATGGATTGCTATGTCTCCAAAAGAGAATCAAGCATGTGTACAGGGGCATAAACGCAGCAGTGATAGGATTGGAGAGGTTTGGTGAGCAAATGAAGACCCTTTGAAGTCATATTGCATGGTACCCATTCCACGGGTCTCAACTCTCCAGGTTTAAGGTATTCTTCCTTCAGCTAAAACATGCATGTGGAACCCAAGTATGATCAACAATGTGAACAGGAGACGTGTTCAAATATGTCTCAGTTTTCCTCCCCTGATACTCGGGTGCAACATTCCAGATGCTTTACTAACACTCTCCCCACTTGGAGAGTCAGCACCTTTAAACTCCTGTTTGGCCCAGTTTGCAATTTCTGCGGAAGATGAACAGGAATACCGAGAACCAATGAGAGGCTAGCTGGAGGTGTCTGGACGGGCAAATTTAACTCTCATTTCCCACCAGGAAGAGGAAATAACCAAAGGCTCAGCGTGCCGTACCGGAACCAGATTAGGGCCTGAAGCCATCCTGCGGTGTTGCGGCCAGCTCAAAAGAAAGCGAGTTGAAGAAAGGAGCTCAGGGGCACTGTAATTCACAAACCTGCAGAGTTATAAATGACAGCTATCGTCCAAAAATAGACTGAAGTAAGGCTGCCAAGAGGACTTGAAAGCGGGGCAGAATTGCAGGAAACCGATTTCAGGAGGTAGACTGGAATTGCATTGAAAGCATAGGAAAAGAGGCAGAACGTCCACAATGATGCACTTGGCCAAAAAGGGCATATGCGTTTTTTCCTGAATATATTCAGGAAAAAACGCATACGCCCTTTTTGGCCAACCAAGCAAGCTTGCAAAGGAAATCTGCACTACAATGAAGTCTCACTTCCCCCCGGCCAAAAGGGCCATCTGAAAAAAGTGTAAAATCCAGAAAGGCAGGACAGGCCATGGAGAACTGGGAGCCTTGTTATGCTGATGGGCGGGATGTAAATTGCCAACAGACACTCGGGAGAAGTATATGGTGTTTCCTGAAACATCTAAAAAACAAAGCAACAGAACCTAGGGCACTTCCACTTATGGTCCTATAGCTTAGGGAAATTAAAATCAAAAAGACACAGCCACCCCAAAGTTTGGAACGGCTCTGTTTACAAGAACCTCGTTTACAGTACAAGTTCAACATCGCAGAAAGTGAAAAATGGATAAAGAAGTTGTGGTATTTACTTACAAAGCAATATCACTCAGCAATGAAATCTGTGTCATCAGGCCCTTAGCAGCACAATGAGTGGATTCAGGTATGATGATTCTAACTGAAGTAAGTCACACAGAAAAGAAACATCATAAGATATCAGTAATACACGGAATGTAAACTTGGCTACACAGGAACTGAATTACAGAACAGAACAGGGTCTCAAATTTAGAAAACCAACTTATGCTTGCTTAAGGGTAAAGGTGACTTGGGGTGCTGCATAAAACCAGAGATTGAACTGAGCACAGATAAAGTTCCTTAAGTCAAATATGGAATAGACAAGAGCTACTCCTTGCTCAACGAAATGGACTCAACACCGCATATTAAACGCCTAAGAATGTACCTGACTAGTAAGTATCGTAAAACCTATGGATTGCTATGTCTCCGAAAGAGAATCAAGCATGTGTACAGGGGCATAAACGCAGCAGTGATAGGATTGGAGAGGTTCGGTGAGCAAATGAAGACCCTTTGAAGTCATATTGCATGGTACCCATTACACGGGTCTTAACTCTCCAGGTTTAAGGTATTCTTCCTTCAGCTAAAACATGCATGTGGAACCCAAGTATGATCAACCATGTGAACGGGAGACGTGTTCAAATATGTCTCAGTTTTCCTCCCCTGGTACTCGGGTGCAACATTCCAGACGCTTTACTAACACTCTCCCCACTTGGAGAGTCAGCGCCTTTAACCTCCTGTTTGGCCCAGTTTGCAATTTCTGCGGAAGATGAACAGGAATAGCGAGAACCAATGAGAGGCTAGCTGGAGGTGTCTGGACGGGCAAATTTAACTCTCATTTCCCACCAGGAAGAGGAAATAACCAAAGGCTCAGCGTGCCGGGCCGCAACCAGATTAGGGCCTGAAGCCATCCTGCGGTGTTGCGGCCAGCTCAAAAGAAAGCGAGTTGAAGAAAGGAGCTCAGGGGCACTGTAATTCACAAACCTGCAGAGTTATAAATGACAGCTATCGTCCAAAAATATACTGAAGTAAGGCTGCCAAGAGGACTTGAAAGCGGGGCAGAATTGCAGGAAACCGATTTCAGGAGGTAGACTGGAATTGCATTGCAAGCATAGGAAAAGAGGCAGAACGTCCACAATGATGCACTTGGCCAAAAAGGGCGTATGCGTTTTTTCCTGAATATATTCAGGAAAAAACGCATACGCCCTTTTTGGCCAACCAAGCAAGCTTGCAAAGGAAATCTGCACTACAATGAAGTCTCACTTCCCCCCGGTCAAAAGGGCCATCTGAAAAAAGTGTAAAATCCAGAAAGGCAGGACAGGCCATGGAGAACTGGGAGCCTTGTTATGCTGATGGGCGGGATGTAAATTGCCAACAGACACTCGGGAGAAGTGTATGGTGTTTCCTGAAACATCTAAAAAACAAAGCAACAGAACCTAGGGCACTGCCACTTATGGTCCTATAGCTTAGGGAAATTAAAATCAAAAAGACGCAGCCACCCCAAAGTTTGGAACGGCTCTGTTTACAAGAACCTCGTTTACAGTACAAGTTCAACATCGCAGAAAGTGAAAAATGGATAAAGAAGTTGTGGTATTTACTTACAAAGCAATATCACTCAGCAATGAAATCTGTGTCATCAGGCCCTTAGCAGCACAATGAGTGGATTCAGGTATGATGATTCTAACTGAAGTAAGTCACACAGAAAAAGAAACATCATAAGATATCAGTAATACACGGAATGTAAACTTGGCTACACAGGAACTGAATTACAGAACAGAACAGGGACTCAAATTTAGAAAACCAACTTATGCTTGCTTAAGGGTAAAGGTGAGTTGGGGTGCTGCATAAAACCAGAGATTGAAATGAGCACAGATAAAGTTCCTTAAGCCAAATATGGAATAGACAAGAGCTACTCCTTGCTCAACGAAATGGACTCAACACCGCATATTAAACGCCTAAGAATGTACCTGACTAGTAAGTATCTTAAAACCTATGGATTGCTATGTCTCTGAAAGAGAATCAAGCATGTGTACAGGGGCATAAACGCAGCAGTGATAGGATTGGAGAGGTTCGGTGAGCAAATGAAGACCCTTTGAAGTCATATTGCATGGTACCCATTCCACGGGTTTCAACTACCCAGGTTTAAGGTATTCTTCCTTCAACTAAAACATGCATGTGGAACCTAGAGTATGATCAACCATGTGATCGGGAGACGTGTTCAAATATGTCTCAGTTTTCGTACCCTGGTACTCGGGTGCAACATTCCAGACGCTTTACTAACACTCTCCCCACTTGGAGAGTCAGCGCCTTTAACCTCCTGTTTGGCCCAGTTTGCAATTTCTGCGGAAGATGAACAGGAATAGCGAGAACCAATGAGAGGTTAGCTGCAGGTGTCTGGACGGGCAAATTTAACTCTCATTTCCCACCAGGAAGAGGAAATAACCAAAGGCTCAGCGTGCCGTACCGGAACCAGATTAGGGCCTGAAGCCATCCTGCGGTGTTGCGGCCAGCTCAAAAGAAAGCGAGTTGAAGAAAGTAGCTCAGGGGCACTGTAATTCACAAACCTGCAGAGTTATAAATGACAGCTATCGTCCAAAAATAGACTGAAGTAAGGCTGCCAAGAGGACTTGAAAGCGGGGCAGAATTGCAGGAAACCGATTTCAGGAGGTAGACTGGAATTGCATTGAAAGCATAGGAAAAGAGGCAGAACGTCCACAATGATGCACTTGGCCAAAAAGGGCATATGCGTTTTTTCCTGAATATATTCAGGAAAAAACGCATACGCCCTTTTTGGCCAACCAAGCAAGCTTGCAAAGGAAATCTGCACTACAATGAAGTCTCACTTCCCCCCGGTCAAAAGGGCCATCTGAAAAAAGTGTAAAATCCAGAAAGGCAGGACAGGCCATGGAGAACTGGGAGCCTTGTTATGCTGATGGGCGGGATGTAAATTGCCAACAGACACTCGGGAGAAGTGTATGGTGTTTCCTGAAACATCTAAAAAACAAAGCAACAGAGCCTAGGGCACAGGCACTTATGGTCCTATAGCTTAGGGAAATTAAAATCAAAAAGACACAGCCACCCCAAAGTTTGGGACGCCTCTGTTTACAAGAACCTCGTTTACAGTACAAGTTCAACATCGCAGAAAGTGAAAAATGGATAAAGAAGTTGTGGTATTTACTTACAAAGCAATATCACTCAGCAATGAAATCTATGTCATCAGGCCCTTAGCATCACAATGAGTGGATTCAGGTATGTTGATTCTAACTGAAATAAGTCACACAGAAAAAGAAACATCATAAGATATCAGTAATACACGGAATGTAAACTTGGCTACACAGGAACTGAATTACAGAACAGAACAGGGTCTCAAATTAAGAAAACCAACTTATGCTTGCTTAAGGGTAAAGGTGAGTTGGGGTGCTGCATAAAACCAGAGATTGAAATGAGCACAGATAAAGTTCCTTAAGCCAAATATGGAATAGACAAGAGCTACTCCTTGCTCAACGAAATGGACTCAACACCGCATATTAAACGCCTAAGAATGTACCTGACTAGTAAGTATCGTAAAACCTATGGATTGCTATGTCTCCAAAAGAGAATCAAGCGTGTGTACAGGGGAATAAACGCAACAGTGATAGGATTGGAGAGGTTCGGTGAGCAAATGAAGACCCTTTGAAGTCATATTGCATGGTACCCATTACACGGGTCTCAACTCTCCAGGTTTAAGGTATTCTTCCTTCAGCTAAAACATGCATGTGGAACCCAGAGTATGATCAACCATGTGAACGGGAGACGTGTTCAAATATGTCTCAGTTTTCCTCCCCTGGTACTCGGGTGCAACATTCCAGACGCTTTACTAACACTCTCCCGACTTGGAGAGTCAGTCCCTTTAACCTCCTGTTTGGCCCAGTTTGCAATTTCTGCGGAAGATGAACAGGAATAGCGAGAACCAATGAGAGGCTAGCTGGAGGTGTCTGGACGGGCAAATTTAACTCTCATTTCCCACCAGGAAGAGGAAATAACCAAAGGCTCAGCGTGCCGTACCGGAACCAGATTAGGGCCTGAAGCCATCCTGCGGTTTTGCGGCCAGCTCAAAAGAAAGCGAGTTGAAGAAAGGAGCCCAGGGGCACTGCAATTCACAAACCTGCAGAGTTATAAATGACAGCTATCGTCCAAAAATAGACTGAAGTAATTCTGCCAAGAGGACTTGAAAGCGGGGCAGAATTGCAGGAAACCGATTTCAGGAGGTAGACTGGAATTGCATTGAAAGCATAGGAAAAGAGGCAGAACGTCCACAATGATGCACTTGGCCAAAAAGGGCGTATGCGTTTTTTCCTGAATATATTCAGGAAAAAACGCATACGCCCTTTTTGGCCAACCAAGCAAGCTTGCAAAGGAAATCTGCACTACAATGAAGTCTCACTTCCCCCCGGCCAAAAGGGCCATCTGAAAAAAGTGTAAAATCCAGAAAGGCAGGACAGGCCATGGAGAACTGGGAGCCTTGTTATGCTGATGGGCGGGATGTAAATTGCCAACAACCACTCGGGAGAAGTATATGGTGTTTCCTGAAACATCTAAAAAACAAAGCAACAGAACCTAGGGCACTTCCACTTATGGTCCTATAGCTTAGGGAAATTAAAATCAAAAAGACACAGCCACCCCAAAGTTTGGAACGGCTCTGTTTACAAGAACCTCGTTTACAGTACAAGTTCAACATCGCAGAAAGTGAAAAATGGATAAAGAAGTTGTGGTATTTACTTACAAAGCAATATCACTCAGCAATGAAATCTATGTCATCAGGCCCTTAGCAGCACAATGAGTGGATTCAGGTACGATGATTCTAACTGAAATAAGTCACACAGAAAAAGAAACATCATAAGATATCACTAATACACGGAATGTAAACTTGGCTACACAGGAACTGAATTCCAAAACAGAACAGGGTCTAAAATTTAGAAAACCAACTTATTCTTGCTTAAGGGTAAAGGTGAGTTGGTGTGCTGCATAAAACCAGAGATTGAAATGAGCACAGATAAAGTTCCTTAAGTCAAATATGGAATAGACAAGAGCTACTCCTTGCTCAACGAAATGGACTCAAAACCCCATATTAAACCCCTAAGAATGTACCTGACTAGTAAGTATCTTAAAACCTATGGATTGCTATGTCTCCGAAAGAGAATCAAGCATGTGTACAGGGGCATAAACGCAGCAGTGATAGGATTGGAGAGGTTCGGTGAGCAAATGAAGACCCTTTGAAGTCATATTGCATGGTACCCATTACACGGGTCTCAACTCTCCAGGTTTAAGGTATTCTTCCTTCAGCTAAAACATGCATGTGGATCCCAAGTATGATCAACCATGTGAACGGGAGACGTGTTCAAATATGTCTCAGTTTTCCTCCCCTGGTACTCGGGTGCAACATTCCAGACGCTTTACTAACACTCTCCCGACTTGGAGAGTCAGCGCCTTTAACCTCCTGTTTGGCCCAGTTTGCAATTTCTGCGGAAGATGAACAGGAATAGCGAGAACCAATGAGAGGCTAGCTGGAGGTGTCTGGACGGGCAAATTTAACTCTCATTTCCCACCAGGAAGAGGAAATAACCAAAGGCTCAGCGTGCCGTACCGGAACCAGATTAGGGCCTGAAGCCATCCTGCGGTGTTGCGGCCAGGTCACAAGAAAGCGAGTTGAAGAAAGGAGCTCAGGGGCACTGTAATTCACAAACCTGCAGAGTTATAAATGACAGCTATCGTCCAAAAATAGACTGAAGTAAGGCTGCCAAGAGGACTTGAAAGCGGGGCAGAATTGCAGGAAACCGATTTCAGGAGGTAGACTGGAATTGCATTGAAAGCATAGGAAAAGAGGCAGAACGTCCACAATGATGCACTTGGCCAAAAAGGGCGTATGCGTTTTTTCCTGAATATATTCAGGAAAAAACGCATACGCCCTTTTTGGCCAACCAAGCAAGCTTGCAAAGGAAATCTGCACTACAATGAAGTCTCACTTCCCCCCGGTCAAAAGGGCCATCTGAAAAAAGTGTAAAATCCAGAAAGGCAGGACAGGCCATGGAGAACTGGGAGCCTTGTTATGCTGATGGGCGGGATGTAAATTGCCAACAACCACTCGGGAGAAGTGTATGGTGTTTCCTGAAACATGTAAAAAACAAAGCAACAGAACCTAGGGCACTTCCACTTATGGTCCTATAGCTTAGGGAAATTAAAATCAAAAATACACAGCCACCCCAAAGTTTGGAACGGCTCTGTTTACAAGAACCTCGTTTACAGTACAAGTTCAACATCGCAGAAAGTGAAAAATGGATAAAGAAGTTGTGGTATTTACTTACAAAGCAATATCACTCAGCAATGAAATCTGTGTCATCAGGCCCATAGCAGCACAATGAGTGGATTCAGGTATGATGATTCTAACTGAAGTAAGTCACACAGAAAAAGAAACATCATAAGATATCAGTAATACACGGAATGTAAACTTGGCTACACAGGAACTGAATTACAGAACAGAACAGGGTCTCAAATTTAGAAAAGCAACTTATGCTTGCTTAAGGGTAAAGGTGAGTTGGGGTGCTGCATAAAACCAGAGATTGAAATGAGCACAGATAAAGTTCCTTAAGCCAAATATGGAATAGACAAGAGCTACTCCTTGCTCAACGAAATGGACTCAACACCGCATATTAAACGCCTAAGAATGTACCTGACTAGTAAGTATCGTAAAACCTATGGATTGCTATGTCTCCAAAAGAGAATCAAGCGTGTGTACAGGGGAATAAACGCAACAGTGATAGGATTGGAGAGGTTCGGTGAGCAAATGAAGACCCTTTGAAGTCATATTGCATGGTACCCATTACACGGGTCTCAACTCTCCAGGTTTAAGGTATTCTTCCTTCAGCTAAAACATGCATGTGGAACCCAGAGTATGATCAACCATGTGAACGGGAGACGTGTTCAAATATGTCTCAGTTTTCCTCCCCTGGTACTCGGGTGCAACATTCCAGACACTTTACTAACACTCTCCCGACTTGGAGAGTCAGTCCCTTTAACCTCCTGTTTGGCCCAGTTTGCAATTTCTGCGGAAGATGAACAGGAATAGCGAGAACCAATGAGAGGCTAGCTGGAGGTGTCTGGACGGGCAAATTTAACTCTCATTTCCCACCAGGAAGAGGAAATAACCAAAGGCTCAGCGTGCCGTACCGGAACCAGATTAGGGCCTGAAGCCATCCTGCGGTGTTGCGGCCAGCTCAAAAGAAAGCGAGTTGAAGAAAGGAGCCCAGGGGCACTGTAATTCACAAACCTGCAGAGTTATAAATGACAGCTATCGTCCAAAAATAGACTGAAGTAAGGCTGCCAAGAGGACTTGAAAGCGGGGCAGAATTGCAGGAAACCGATTTCAGGAGGTAGACTGGAATTGCATTGAAAGCATAGGAAAAGAGGCAGAACGTCCACAATGATGCACTTGGCCAAAAAGGGCGTATGCGTTTTTTCCTGAATATATTCAGGAAAAAACGCATACGCCCTTTTTGGCCAACCAAGCAAGCTTGCAAAGGAAATCTGCACTACAATGAAGTCTCACTTCCCCCCGGCCAAAAGGGCCATCTGAAAAAAGTGTAAAATCCAGAAAGGCAGGAGAGGCCATGGAGAACTGGGAGCCTTGTTATGCTGATGGGCGGGATGTAAATTGCCAACAACCACTCGGGAGAAGTATATGGTGTTTCCTGAAACATCTAAAAAACAAAGCAACAGAACCTAGGGCACTTCCACTTATGGTCCTATAGCTTAGGGAAATTAAAATCAAAAAGACACAGCCACCCCAAAGTTTGGAACGGCTCTGTTTACAAGAACCTCGTTTACAGTACAAGTTCAACATCGCAGAAAGTGAAAAATGGATAAAGAAGTTGTGGTATTTACTTACAAAGCAATATCACTCAGCAATGAAATCTATGTCATCAGGCCCTTAGCAGCACAATGAGTGGATTCAGGTACGATGATTCTAACTGAAATAAGTCACACAGAAAAAGAAACATCATAAGATATCACGAATACACGGAATGTAAACTTGGCTACACAGGAACTGAATTCCAAAACAGAACAGGGTCTAAAATTTAGAAAACCAACTTATTCTTGCTTAAGGGTAAAGGTGAGTTGGTGTGCTGCATAAAACCAGAGATTGAAATGAGCACAGATAAAGTTCCTTAAGTCAAATATGGAATAGACAAGAGCTACTCCTTGCTCAACGAAATGGACTCAACACCTCATATTAAACGCCTAAGAATGTACCTGACTAGTAAGTATCTTAAAACCTATGGATTGCTATGTCTCCGAAAGAGAATCAAGCATGTGTACAGGGGCATAAACGCAGCAGTGATAGGATTGGAGAGGTTCGGTGAGCAAATGAAGACCCTTTGAAGTCATATTGCATGGTACCCATTCCACGGGTTTCAACTACCCAGGTTTAAGGTATTCTTCCTTCAGCTAAAACATGCATGTGGAACCTAGAGTATGATCAACCATGTGATCGGGAGACGTGTTCAAATATGTCTCAGTTTTCCTCCCCTGGTACTCGGGTGCAACATTCCAGACGCTTTACTAACACTCTCCCGACTTGGAGAGTCAGTCCCTTTAACCTCCTGTTTGGCCCAGTTTGCAATTTCTGCGGAAGATGAACAGGAATAGCGAGAACCAATGAGAGGCTAGCTGGAGGTGTCTGGACGGGCAAATTTAGCTCTCATTTCCCACCAGGAAGAGGAATTAACCAAAGGCTCAGCGTGCCGTGCCGGAACCAGATTAGGGCCTGAAGCCATCCTGCGGTGTTGCGGCCAGGTCACAAGAAAGCGAGTTGAAGAAAGGAGCTCAGGGGCACTGTAATTCACAAACCTGCAGAGTTATAAATGACAGCTATCGTCCAAAAATAGACTGAAGTAAGGCTGCCAAGAGGACTTGAAAGCGGGGCAGAATTGCAGGAAACCGATTTCAGGAGGTAGACTGGAATTGCATTGAAAGCATAGGAAAAGAGGCAGAACGTCCACAATGATGCACTTGGCCAAAAAGGGCGTATGCGTTTTTTCCTGAATATATTCAGGAAAAAACGCATACGCCCTTTTTGGCCAACCAAGCAAGCTTGCAAAGGAAATCTGCACTACAATGAAGTCTCACTTCCCCCCGGTCAAAAGGGCCATCTGAAAAAAGTGTAAAATCCAGAAAGGCAGGACAGGCCATGGAGAACTGGGAGTCTTGCTATGCTGATGGGCGGGATGTAAATTGCCAACAGACACTCGGGAGAAGTGTATGGTGTTTCCTGAAACATCTAAAAAACAAAGCAACAGAGCCTAGGGCACTGCCACTTATGGTCCTATAGCTTAGGGAAATTAAAATCAAAAAGACACAGCCACCCCAAAGTTTGGAACGGCTCTGTTTACAAGAACCTCGTTTACAGTACAAGTTCAACATCGCAGAAAGTGAAAAATGGATAAAGAAGTTGTGGTATTTACTTACAAAGCAATATCACTCAGCAATGAAATCTGTGTCATCAGGCCCTTAGCAGCACAATGAGTGGATTTAGGTATGATGATTCTAACTGAAGTAAGTCACACAGAAAAGAAACATCATAAGATATCAGTAATACACGGAATGTAAACTTGGCTACACAGGAACTGAATTACAGAACAGAACAGGGTCTCAAATTTAGAAAACCAACTTATGCTTGCTTAAGGGTAAAGGTGAGTTGGGCTGCTGCATAAAACCAGAGATTGAAATGAGCACAGATAAAGTTCCTTAAGCCAAATATGGAATAGACAAGAGCTACTCCTTGCTCAACGAAATGGACTCAACACCCCATATTAAACGCCTAAGAATGTACCTGACTAGTAAGTATCTTAAAACCTATGGATTGCTATGTCTCCAAAAGAGAATCAAGCGTGTGTACAGGGGAATAAACGCAGCAGTGATAGGATTGGAGAGGTTCGGTGAGCAAATGAAGACCCTTTGAAGTCATATTGCATGGTACCCATTCCACGGGTCTCAACTCTCCAGGTTTAAGGTATTCTTCCTTCAGCTAAAACATGCATGTGGAACCCAGAGTATGATCAACCATGTGAACGGGAGACGTGTTCAAATATGTCTCAGTTTTCCTCCCCTGGTACTCGGGTGCAACATTCCAGATGCTTTACTAACACTCTCCCGACTTGGAGAGTCAGTCCCTTTAACCTCCTGCTTGGCCCAGTTTGCAATTTCTGCGGAAGATGAACAGGAATAGCGAGAACCAATGAGAGGCTAGCTGGAGGTGTCTGGACGGGCAAATTTAACTCTCATTTCCCACCAGGAAGAGGAATTAACCAAAGGCTCAGCGTGCCGTGCCGGAACCAGATTAGGGCCTGAAGCCATCCTGCGGTGTTGCGGCCAGGTCACAAGAAAGCGAGTTGAAGAAAGGAGCTCAGGGGCACTGTAATTCACAAACCTGCAGAGTTATAAATGACAGCTATCGTCCAAAAATAGACTGAAGTAAGGCTGCCAAGAGGACTTGAAAGCGGGGCAGAATTGCAGGAAACCGATTTCAGGAGGTAGACTGGAATTGCATTGAAAGCATAGGAAAAGAGGCAGAACGTCCACAATGATGCACTTGGCCAAAAAGGGCGTATGCGTTTTTTCCTGAATATATTCAGGAAAAAACGCATACGCCCTTTTTGGCCAACCAAGCAAGCTTGCAAAGGAAATCTGCACTACAATGAAGTCTCACTTCCCCCCGGTCAAAAGGGCCATCTGAAAAAAGTGTAAAATCCAGAAAGGCAGGACAGGCCATGGAGAACTGGGAGTCTTGCTATGCTGATGGGCGGGATGTAAATTGCCAACAGACACTCGGGAGAAGTGTATGGTGTTTCCTGAAACATCTAAAAAACAAAGCAACAGAGCCTAGGGCACTGCCACTTATGGTCCTATAGCTTAGGGAAATTAAAATTAAAAAGACACAGCCACCCCAAAGTTTGGAACGGCTCTGTTTACAAGAACCTCGTTTACAGTACAAGTTCAACATCGCAGAAAGTGAAAAATGGATAAAGAAGTTGTGGTATTTACTTACAAAGCAATATCACTCAGCAATGAAATCTGTGTCATCAGGCCCTTAGCAGCACAATGAGTGGATTTAGGTATGATGATTCTAACTGAAGTAAGTCACACAGAAAAGAAACATCATAAGATATCAGTAATACACGGAATGTAAACTTGGCTACACAGGAACTGAATTACAGAACAGAACAGGGTCTCAAATTTAGAAAACCAACTTATGCTTGCTTAAGGGTAAAGGTGAGTTGGGCTGCTGCATAAAACCAGAGATTGAAATGAGCACAGATAAAGTTCCTTAAGCCAAATATGGAATAGACAAGAGCTACTCCTTGCTCAACGAAATGGACTCAACACCCCATATTAAACGCCTAAGAATGTACCTGACTAGTAAGTATCTTAAAACCTATGGATTGCTATGTCTCCAAAAGAGAATCAAGCGTGTGTACAGGGGAATAAACGCAGCAGTGATAGGATTGGAGAGGTTCGGTGAGCAAATGAAGACCCTTTGAAGTCATATTGCATGGTACCCATTCCACGGGTCTCAACTCTCCAGGTTTAAGGTATTCTTCCTTCAGCTAAAACATGCATGTGGAACCCAGAGTATGATCAACCATGTGAACGGGAGACGTGTTCAAATATGTCTCAGTTTTCCTCCCCTGGTACTCGGGTGCAACATTCCAGATGCTTTACTAACACTCTCCCGACTTGGAGAGTCAGTCCCTTTAACCTCCTGCTTGGCCCAGTTTGCAATTTCTGCGGAAGATGAACAGGAATAGCGAGAACCAATGAGAGGCTAGCTGTAGGTGTCTGGACGGGCAAATTTAACTCTCATTTCCCACCAGGAAGAGGAATTAACCAAAGGCTCAGCATGCCGGGCCGGAACCAGATTAGGGCCTGAAGCCATCCTGCGGTGTTGCGGCCAGGTCACAAGAAAGCGAGTTGAAGAAAGGAGCTCAGGGGCACTGTAATTCACAAACCTGCAGAGTTATAAATGACAGCTATCGTCCAAAAATAGACTGAAGTAAGGCTGCCAAGACGACTTGAAAGCGGGGCAGAATTGCAGGAAACCGATTTCAGGAGGTAGACTGGAATTGCATTGAAAGCATAGGAAAAGAGGCAGAACGTCCACAATGATGCACTTGGCCAAAAAGGGCGTATGCGTTTTCTCCTGAATATATTCAGGAAAAAACGCATACGCCCTTTTTGGCCAACCAAGCAAGCTTGCAAAGGAAATCTGCACTACAATGAAGTCTCTCTTCCCCCCGGTCAAAAGGGCCATCTGAAAAAAGTGTAAAATCCAGAAAGGCAGGACAGGCCATGGAGAACTGGGAGCCTTGTTATGCTGATGGGAGGGATGTAAATTGCCAACAGACACTCGGGAGAAGTGTATGGTGTCTCCTGAAACATCTAAAAACCAAAGCAACAGAGCCTAGGGCAGTTCCACTTATGGTCCTATAGCTTAGGGAAATTAAAATCAAAAAGACACAGCCACCCCAAAGTTTGGAACGGCTCTGTTTACAAGAACCTCGTTTACAGTACAAGTTCAACATCGCAGAAAGTGCAAAATGGAGAAAGAAGTTGTGGTATTTACTTACAAAGCAATATCACTCAGCAATGAAATCTGTGTCATCAGGCCCATAGCAGCACAATGAGTGGATTCAGGTATGATGATTCTAACTGAAGTAAGTCACACAGAAAAAGAAACATCATAAGATATCAGTAATACACGGAATGTAAACTTGGCTACACAGGAACTGAATTACAGAACAGAACAGGGACTCAAATTTAGAAAACGAACTTATGCTTGCTTAAGGGGAAAGGTGAGTAGGGGTGCTGCATAAAACCAGAGATTGAAATGAGCACAGATAAAGTTCCTTAAGCCAAATATGGAATAGACAAGAGCTACTCCTTGCTCAACGAAATGGACTCAACACCCCATATTAAACGCCTAAGAATGTACCTGACTAGTAAGTATCTTAAAACCTATGGATTGCTATGTCTCCAAAAGAGAATCAAGCGTGTGTACAGGGGCATAAACGCAGCAGTGATAGGATTGGAGAGGTTCGGTGAGCAAATGAAGACCCTTTGAAGTCATATTGCATGGAACCCATTCCACGGGTTTCAACTACCCAGGTTTAAGGTATTCTTCCTTCAGCTAAAACATGCATGTGGAACCCAAGTATGATCAACCATGTGAACGGGAGACGTGTTCAAATATGTCTCAGTTTTCCTCCCCTGGTACTCGGGTGCAACATTCCAGACGCTTTACTAACACTCTCCCCACTTGGAGAGTCAGCGCCTTTAACCTCCTGTTTGGCCCAGTTTGCAATTTCTGCGGAAGATGAACAGGAATAGCGAGAACCAATGAGAGGCTAGCTGGAGGTGTCTGGACGGGCAAATTTAACTCTCATTTCCCACCAGGAAGAGGAGATAACCAAAGGCTCAGCGTGCCGTACCGGAACCAGATTAGGGCCTGAAGACATCCTGCGGTGTTGCGGCCAGGTCACAAGAAAGCGAGTTGAAGAAAGGAGCTCAGGGGCACTGTAATTCACAAACCTGCCGAGTTATAAATGACAGCTATCGTCCAAAAATAGACTGAAGTAAGGCTGCCAAGAGGACTTGAAAGCGGGGCAGAATTGCAGGAAACCGATTTCAGGAGGTAGACTGGAATTGCATTGAAAGCATAGGAAAAGAGGCAGAACGTCCACAATGATGCACTTGGCCAAAAAGGGCGTATGCGTTTTTTCCTGAATATATTCAGGAAAAAACGCATACGCCCTTTTTGGCCAACCAAGCAAGCTTGCAAAGGAAATCTGCACTACAATGAAGTCTCACTTCCCCCCGGTCAAAAGGGCCATCTGAAAAAAGTGTAAAATCCAGAAAGGCAGGACAGGCCATGGAGAACTGGGAGCCTTGTTATGCTGATCGGCGGGATGTAAATTGCCAACAGACACTCGGGAGAAGTGTATGGTGTTTCCTGAAACATCTAAAAAACAAAGCAACAGAGCCTAGGGCACTGCCACTTATGGTCCTATAGCTTACGAAAATTAAAATCAAAAAGACACAGCCACCCCAAAGTTTGGGACGCCTCTGTTTACAAGAACCTCGTTTACAGTACAAGTTCAACATCGCAGAAAGTGAAAAATGGATAAAGAACTTGTGGTACTTACGTACAATGCAGTATCACTCAGCAATGAAATCTGTGTCATCAGGCCTGTAGCAGCATAATGAGTGGATTCAGGTACGATGATTCTAACTGAAATAAGTCACACAGAAAAAGAAACATCATAAGATATCACTAATACACGGAATGTAAACTTGGCTACACAGGAACTGCATTCCAGAACAGAACAGGGTCTCAAATTTAGAAAACCAACTTATGCTTGCTTAAGGGGAAAGGTGAGTTGGGGTGCTGCATAAAACCAGAGATTGAAATGAGCACAGATAAAGTTCCTTAAGCCAAATATGGAATAGACAAGAGCTACTCCTTGCTCAACGAAATGGACTCAACACCCCATATTAAACGCCTAAGAATGTACCTGACTAGTAAGTATCTTAAAACCTATGGATTGCTATGTCTCCAAAAGAGAATCAAGCGTGTGTACAGGGGCATAAACGCAGCAGTGATAGGATTGGAGAGGTTCGGTGAGCAAATGAAGACCCTTTGAAGTCATATTGCATGGTACCCATTACACGGGTCTCAACTCTCCAGGTTTAAGGTATTCTTCCTTCAGCTAAAACATTCATGTGGAACCCAAGTATGATCAACCATGTGATCGGGAGACGTGTTCAAATATGTCTCAGTTTTCCTCCCCTGGTACTCGGGTGCAACATTCCAGACGCTTTACTAACACTCTCCCCACTTGGAGAGTCAGCGCCTTTAACCTCCTGTTTGTCCCAGTTTGCAATTTCTGCGGAAGATGAACAGGAATAGCGAGAACCAATGAGAGGCTAGCTGGAGGTGTCTGGACGGGCAAATTTAACTCTCATTTCCCACCAGGAAGAGGAAATAATCAAAGGCTCAGCGTGCCGGGCCGGAACCAGATTAGGGCCTGAAGCCATCCTGCGGTGTTGCGGCCAGCTCAAAAGAAAGCGAGTTGAAGAAAGGAGCTCAGGGGCACTGTAATTCACAAACCTGCAGAGTTATAAATGACAGCTATCGTCCAAAAATACACTGAAGTAAGGCTGCCAAGAGGACTTCAAAGTGGGGCAGAATTGCAGGAAACCGATTTCAGGAGGTAGACTGGAATTGCATTGAAAGCATAGGAAAAGAGGCAGAACGTCCACAATGATGCACTTGGCCAAAAAGGGCGTATGCGTTTTTTCCTGAATATATTCAGGAAAAAACGCATACGCCCTTTTTGGCCAACCAAGCAAGCTTGCAAAGGAAATCTGCACTACAATGAAGTCTCACTTCCCCCCGGTCAAAAGGGCCATCTGAAAAAAGTGTAAAATCCAGAAAGGCAGGACAGGCCATGGAGAACTGGGAGCCTTGTTATGCTGATGGGCGGGATGTAAATTGCCAACAGACACTCGGGAGAAGTGTATGGTGTTTCCTGAAACATCTAAAAAACAAAGCAACAGAACCTAGGGCACTGCCACTTATGGTCCTATAGCTTAGGGAAATTAAAATCAAAAAGACACAGCCACGCCAAAGTTTGGAACGGCTCTGTTTACAAAAACCTCGTTTACAGTACAAGTTCAACATCGCAGAAAGTGAAAAATGGATAAAGAACTTGTGGTACTTACGTACAATGCAGTATCACTCAGCAATGAAATCTGTGTCATCAGGCCTGTAGCAGCATAATGAGTGGATTCAGGTACGATGATTCTAACTGAAATAAGTCACACAGAAAAAGAAACATCATAAGATATCACTAATACACGGAATGTAAACTTGGCTACACAGGAACTGCATTCCAGAACAGAACAGGGTCTCAAATTTAGAAAACCAACTTATGCTTGCTTAAGGGGAAAGGTGAGTTGGGGTGCTGCATAAAACCAGAGATTGAAATGAGCACAGATAAAGTTCCTTAAGCCAAATATGGAATAGACAAGAGCTACTCCTTGCTCAACGAAATGGACTCAACACCCCATATTAAACGCCTAAGAATGTACCTGACTAGTAAGTATCTTAAAACCTATGGATTGCTATGTCTCCAAAAGAGAATCAAGCGTGTGTACAAGGGCATAAACGCAGCAGTGATAGGATTGGAGAGGTTCGGTGAGCAAATGAAGACCCTTTGAAGTCATATTGCATGGTACCCATTACACGGGTCTCAACTCTCCAGGTTTAAGGTATTCTTCCTTCAGCTAAAACATGCATGTGGAACCCAAGTATGATCAACCATGTGAACGGGAGACGTGTTCAAATATGTCTCAGTTTTCGTACCCTGGTACTCGGGTGCAACATTCCAGACGCTTTACTAACACTCTCCCGACTTGGAGAGTCAGTCCCTTTAACCTCCTGTTTGGCCCAGTTTGCAATTTCTGCGGAAGATGAACAGGAATAGCGAGAACCAATGAGAGACTAGCTGGAGGTGTCTGGACGGGCAAGTTTAACTCTCATTTCCCACCAGGAAGAGGAAATAACCAAAGGCTCAGCGTGCCGTGCCGGAACCAGATTAGGGCCTGAAGCCATCCTGCGGTGTTGCGGCCAGGTCACAAGAAAGCGAGTTGAAGAAAGGAGCTCAGGGGCACTGTAATTCACAAACCTGCAGAGTTATAAATGACAGCTATCGTCCAAAAATAGACTGAAGTAAGGCTGCCAAGAGGACTTGAAAGCGGGGCAGAATTGCAGGAAACCGATTTCAGGAGGTAGACTGGAATTGCATTGAAAGCATAGGAAAAGAGGCAGAACGTCCACAATGATGCACTTGGCCAAAAAGGGCGTATGCGTTTTTTCCTGAATATATTCAGGAAAAAACGCATACGCCCTTTTTGGCCAACCAAGCAAGCTTGCAAAGGAAATCTGCACTACAATGAAGTCTCACTTCCCCCCGGTCAAAAGGGCCATCTGAAAAAAGTGTAAAATCCAGAAAGGCAGGACAGGCCATGGAGAACTGGGAGCCTTGTTATGCTGATGGGCGGGATGTAAATTGCCAACAGACACTCGGGAGAAGTGTATGGTGTTTCCTGAAACATCTAAAAAACAAAGCAACAGAGCCTAGGGCACTGCCACTTATGGTCCTATAGCTTAGGGAAATTAAAATCAAAAAGACACAGCCACCCCAAAGTTTGGGACGCCTCTGTTTACAAGAACCTCGTTTACCGTACAAGTTCAACATCGCAGAAAGTGAAAAATGGATAAAGAAGTTGTGGTATTTACTTACAAAGCAATATCACTCAGCAATGAATTCTATGTCATCAGGCCCTTAGCATCACAATGAGTGGATTCAGGTATGATGATTCTAACTGAAATAAGTCACACAGAAAAAGAAACATCATAAGATATCACTAATACACGGAATGTAAACTTGGCTACACAGGAACTGAATTACAGAACAGAACAGGGTCTCAAATTTAGAAAACCAACTTATGCTTGCTTAAGGGGAAAGGTGAGTTGGGGTGCTGCATAAAACCAGAGATTGAAATGAGCACAGATAAAGTTCCTTAAGCCAAATATGGAATAGACAAGAGCTACTCCTTGCTCAACGAAATGGACTCAACACCCCATATTAAACGCCTAAGAATGTACCTGACTAGTAAGTATCTTAAAACCTATGGATTGCTATGTCTCCAAAAGAGAATCAAGCGTGTGTACAGGGGCATAAACGCAGCAGTGATAGGATTGGAGAGGTTCGGTGAGCAAATGAAGACCCTTTGAAGTCATATTGCATGGTACCCATTCCACGGGTTTCAACTACCCAGGTTTTAGGTATTCTTCCTTCAGCTAAAACATGCATGTGGAACCCAAGTATGATCAACCATGTGAACGGGAGACGTGTTCAAATATGTCTCAGTTTTCCTCCCCTGGTACTCGGGTGCAACATTCCAGACGCTTTACTAACACTCTCCCCACTTGGAGAGTCAGCGCCTTTAACCTCCTGTTTGGCCCAGTTTGCAATTTCTGCGGAAGATGAACATGAATAGCGAGAACCAATGAGAGGCTAGCTGGAGGTGTCTGGACGGGCAAATTTAACTCTCATTTCCCACCAGGAAGAGGAAATAACCAAAGGCTCAGCGTGCCGTAGCGGAACCAGATTAGGGCCTGAAGCCATCCTTCGGTGTTGCGGCCAGCTCAAAAGAAAGCGAGTTGAAGAAAGGAGCTCAGGGGCACTGTAATTCACAAACCTGCAGAGTTATAAATGACAGCTATCGTCCAAAAATATACTGAAGTAAGGCTGCCAAGAGGACTTGAAAGCGGGGCAGAATTGCAGGAAACCGATTTCAGGAGGTAGACTGGAATTGCATTGAAAGCATAGGAAAAGAGGCAGAATGTCCACAATGATGCACTTGGCCAAAAAGGGCGTATGCGTTTTTTCCTGAATATATTCAGGAAAAAACGCATACGCCCTTTTTGGCCAACCAAGCAAGCTTGCAAAGGAAATCTGCACTACAATGAAGTCTCACTTCCCCCCGGTCAAAAGGGCCATCTGAAAAAAGTGTAAAATCCAGAAAGGCAGGACAGGCCATGGAGAACTGGGAGCCTTGTTATGCTGATGGGCGGGATGTAAATTGCCAACAACCACTCGGGAGAAGTGTATGGTGTTTCCTGAAACATCTAAAAAACAAAGCAACAGAACCTAGGGCACTTCCACTTATGGTCCTATAGCTTAGGGAAATTAAAATCAAAAAGACACAGCCACCCCAAAGTTTGGAACGGATCTGTTTACAAGAACCTCATTTAGAGTACAAGTTCAACATCGCAGAAAGTGAAAAATTGATAAAGAAGATGTGGTATTTACTTACAAAGCAATATCACTCAGCAATGAAATCTGTGTCATCAGGCCCTTAGCAGCACAATGAGTGGATTCAGGTATGATGATTCTAACTGAAGTAAGTCACACAGAAAAAGAAACATCATAAGATATCAGTAATACACGGAATGTAAACTTGGCTACACAGGAACTGAATTCCAAAACAGAACAGGGTCTCAAATTTAGAAAACCAACTTATGCTTGCTTAAGGGGAAAGGTGAGTTGGGGTGCTGCATAAAACCAGAGATTGAAATGAGCACAGATAAAGTTCCTTAAGCCAAATATGGAATAGACAAGAGCTACTCTTTGCTCAACGAAATGGACTCAACACCGCATATTAAACGCCTAAGAATGTACCTGACTTGTAAGTATCTTAAAACCTATGGATTGCTATGTCTCCGAAAGAGAATCAAGCATGTGTACAGGGGCATAAACGCAGCAGTGATAGGATTGGAGAGGTTCGGTGAGCAAATGAAGACCCTTTGAAGTCATATTGCATGGTACCCATTCCACGGGTTTCAACTACCCAGGTTTTAGGTATTCTTCCTTCAGCTAAAACATGCATGTGGAACCCAAGTATGATCAACCATGTGAACGGGAGACGTGTTCAAATATGTCTCAGTTTTCCTCCCCTGGTACTCGGGTGCAACATTCCAGGCGCTTTACTAACACTCTCCCCACTTGGAGAGTCAGTCCCTTTAACCTCCTGTTTGGCCCAGTTTGCAATTTCTGCGGAAGATGAACAGGAATAGCGAGAACCAATGAGAGACTAGCTGGAGGTGTCTGGACGGGCAAATTTAACTCTCATTTCCCACCAGGAAGAGGAATTAACCAAAGGCTCAGCGTGCCGTGCCAGAACCAGATTAGGGCCTGAAGCCATCCTGCGGTGTTGCGGCCAGGTCACAAGAAAGCGAGTTGAAGAAAGGAGCTCAGGGGCACTGTAATTCACAAACCTGCAGACTTATAAATGACAGCTATCGTCCAAAAATAGACTGAAGTAAGGCTGCCAAGAGGACTTGAAAGCGGGGCAGAATTGCAGGAAACCGATTTCAGGAGGTAGACTGGAATTGCATTGAAAGCATAGGAAAAGAGGCAGAACGTCCACAATGATGCACTTGGCCAAAAAGGGCGTATGCGTTTTTTCCTGAATATATTCAGGAAAAAACGCATACGCCCTTTTTGGCCAACCAAGCAAGCTTGCAAAGGAAATCTGCACTACAATGAAGTCTCACTTCCCCCCGGTCAAAAGGGCCATCTGAAAAAAGTGTAAAATCCAGAAAGGCAGGACAGGCCATGGAGAACTGGGAGCCTTGTTATGCTGATGGGCGGGATGTAAATTGCCAACAACCACTCGGGAGAAGTGTATGGTGTTTCCTGAAACATCTAAAAAACAAAGCAACAGAACCTAGGGCACTTCCACTTATGGTCCTATAGCTTAGGGAAATTAAAATCAAAAAGACACAGCCACCCCAAAGTTTGGAACGGCTCTGTTTACAAGAACCTCGTTTACAGTACAAGTTCAACATCGCAGAAAGTGAAAAATGGATACAGAAGTTGTGGTATTTAATTACAAAGCAATATCACTCAGCAATGAAATCTGTGTCATCAGGCCCTTAGCAGCACAATGAGTGGATTCAGGTATGATGATTCTAACTGAAATAAGTCACACAGAAAAAGAAACATCATAAGATATCAGTAATACACGGCATGGAAACTTGGCTACACAGGAACTGAATTACAGAACAGAACAGGGTCTCAAATTTAGAAAACCAACTTATGCTTGCTTAAGGGTAAAGGTGAGTTGGGGTGCTGCATAAAACCAGAGATTGAAATGAGCACAAATCAAGTTCCTTAAGCCAAATATGGAATAGACAAGAGCTACTCCTTGCTCAACGAAATGGACTCAACACCCCATATTAAACGCCTAAGAATGTACCTGACTAGTAAGTATCTTAAAACCTATGGATTGCTATGTCTCCGAAAGAGAATCAAGCATGTGTACAGGGGCATAAACGCAGCAGTGATAGGATTGGAGAGGTTCGGTGAGCAAATGAAGACCCTTTGAAGTCATATTGCATGGTACCCATTCCACGGGTTTCAACTACCCAGGTTTAAGGTATTCTTCCTTCAGCTAAAACATGCATGTGGAACCTAGAGTATGATCAACCATGTGATCGGGAGACGTGTTCAAATATGTCTCAGTTTTCCTACCCTGGTACTCGGGTGCAACATTCCAAACGCTTTACTAACACTCTCCCCACTTGGAGAGTCAGCGCCTTTAACCTCCTGTTTGGCCCAGTTTGCAATTTCTGTGGAAGATGAACAGGAATAGCGAGAACCAATGAGAGACTAGCTGGAGGTGTCTGGACGGGCAAATTTAACTCTCATTTCCCACCAGGAAGAGGAAATAACCAAAGGCTCAGCGTGCCGTGCCGGAAGCAGATTAGGGCCTGAAGCCATCCTGCGGTGTTGCGGCCAGGTCACAAGAAAGTAAGTTGAAGAAAGGAGCTCAGGGGCACTGTAATTCACAAACCTGCAGAGTTATAAATGACAGCTATCGTCCAAAAATAGACTGAAGTAAGGCTGCCAAGAGGACTTGAAAGCGGGGCAGAATTGCAGGAAACCGATTTCAGGAGGTAGACTGGAATTGCATTGAAAGCATAGGAAAAGAGGCAGAACGTCCACAATGATGCACTTGGCCAAAAAGGGCGTATGCGTTTTTTCCTGAATATATTCAGGAAAAAACGCATACGCCCTTTTTGGCCAACCAAGCAAGCTTGCAAAGGAAATCTGCACTACAATGAAGTCTCACTTCCCCCCGGTCAAAAGGGCCATCTGAAAAAAGTGTAAAATCCAGAAAGGCAGGACAGGCCATGGAGAACTGGGAGCCTTGTTATGCTGATGGGCGGGATGTAAATTGCCAACAACCACTCGGGAGAAGTGTATGGTGTTTCCTGAAACATCTAAAAAACAAAGCAACAGAACCTAGGGCACTTCCACTTATGGTCCTATAGCTTAGGGAAATTAAAATCAAAAAGACACAGCCACCCCAAAGTTTGGAACGGCTCTGTTTACAAGAACCTCGTTTACAGTACAAGTTCAACATCGCAGAAAGTGAAAAATGGATACAGAAGTTGTGGTATTTAATTACAAAGCAATATCACTCAGCAATGAAATCTGTGTCATCAGGCCCTTAGCAGCACAATGAGTGGATTCAGGTATGATGATTCTAACTGAAATAAGTCACACAGAAAAAGAAACATCATAAGATATCAGTAATACACGGCATGGAAACTTGGCTACACAGGAACTGAGTTACAGAACAGAACAGTGTCTCAAATTTAGAAAACCAACTTATTCTTGCTTAAGGGTAAAGGTGAGTTGGGGTGCTGCATAAAACCAGAGATTGAAATGAGCACAAATAAAGTTCCTTAAGCCAAATATGGAATAGACAAGAGCTACTCCTTGCTCAACGAAATGGACTCAACACCCCATATTAAACGCCTAAGAATGTACCTGACTAGTAAGTATCTTAAAACCTATGGATTGCTATGTCTCCGAAAGAGAATCAAGCATGTGTACAGGGGCATAAACGCAGCAGTGATAGGATTGGAGAGGTTCGGTGAGCAAATGAAGACCCTTTGAAGTCATATTGCATGGTACCCATTCCACGGGTTTCAACTACCCAGGTTTAAGGTATTCTTCCTTCAGCTAAAACATGCATGTGGAACCTAGAGTATGATCAACCATGTGATCGGGAGACGTGTTCAAATATGTCTCAGTTTTCCTACCCTGGTACTCGGGTGCAACATTCCAGACGCTTTACTAACACTCTCCCCACTTGGAGAGTCAGTCCCTTTAACCTCCTGTTTGGCCCAGTTTGCAATTTCTGCGGAAGATGAACAGGAATAGCGAGAACCAATGAGAGGCTAGCTGAAGGTGTCTGGACGGGCAAATTTAACTCTCATTTCCCACCAGGAAGAGGAAATAACCAAAGGCTCAGCGTGCCGTGCCGGAACCAGATTAGGGCCTGAAGCCATCCTGCGGTGTTGCGGCCAGCTCACAAGAAAGCAAGTTGAAGAAAGGAGCTCAGGGACACTGTAATTCACAAACCTGCAGAGTTATAAATGACAGCTATCGTCCAAAAATAGACTGAAGTAAGGCTGCCAAGAGGACTTGAAAGCGGGGCAGAATTGCAGGAAACCGATTTCAGGAGGTAGACTGGAATTGCATTGAAAGCATAGGAAAAGAGGCAGAACGTCCACAATGATGCACTTGGCCAAAAAGGGCGTATGCGTTTTTTCCTGAATATATTCAGGAAAAAACGCATACGCCCTTTTTGGCCAACCAAGCAAGCTTGCAAAGGAAATCTGCACTACAATGAAGTCTCACTTCCCCCCGGTTAAAAGGGCCATCTGAAAAAAGTGTAAAATCCAGAAAGGCAACAGGCCATTGAGAACTGGGAGCCTTGTTATGCTGATGGGCGGGATGTAAATTGCCAACAGACACTTGGGAGAAGTGTATGGTGTTTCCTGAAACATCTAAAAAACAAAGCAACAGAGCCTAGGGCACTTGCACTTATGGTCCTATAGCTTAGGGAAATTAAAATCAAAAAGACACAGCCACCCCAAAGTTTGGAACGGCTCTGTTTACAAGAACCTCGTTTACAGTACAAGTTCAACATCGCAGAAAGTGAAAAATGGATAAAGAAGTTGTGGTATTCACTTACAAAGCAATATCACTCAGCAATGAAATCTATGTCATCAGGCCCTTAGCAGCACAATGAGTGGATTCAGGTATGATGATTCTAACTGAAATAAGTCACACAGAAAAAGAAACATCATAAGATATCAGTAATACACGGAATGGAAACTTGGCTACACAGGAACTGAATTACAGAACAGAACAGGGTCTCAAATTTAGAAAAACAACTTATGCTTGCTTAAGGGTAAAGGTGAGTTGGGGTGCTGCATAAAACCAGAGATTGAAATGAGCACAGATAAAGTTCCTTAAGTCAAATATGGAATAGACAAGAGCTACTCCTTGCTCAATGAAATGGACTCAACACCGCATATTAAACGCCTAAGAATGTACCTGACTAGTAAGTATCTTAAAACCTATGGATTGCTATGTCTCCGAAAGAGAATCAAGCATGTGTACAGGGGCATAAACGCAGCAGTGATAGGATTGGAGAGGTTCGGTGAGCAAATGAAGACCCTTTGAAGTCATATTGCATGGTACCCATTCCACGGGTTTCAACTACCCAGGTTTAAGGTATTCTTCCTTCAGCTAAAACATGCATGTGGAACCTAGAGTATGATCAACCATGTGATCGGGAGACGTGTTCAAATATGTCTCAGTTTTCCTCCCCTGGTACTCGGGTGCAACATTCCAGACGCTTTACTAACACTCTCCCCACTTGGAGAGTCAGTCCCTTTAACCTCCTGTTTGGCCCAGTTTGCAATTTCTGCGGAAGATGAACAGGAATAGCGAGAACCAATGAGAGGCTAGATGGAGGTGTCTGGACGGGCAAATTTAACTCTCATTTCCCACCAGGAAGAGGAATTAACCAAAGGCTCAGCGTGCCGGGCCGGAACCAGATTAGGGCCTGAAGCCATCCTGCGGTGTTGCGGCCAGGTCACAAGAAAGCGAGTTGAAGAAAGGAGCTCAGGGGCACTGTAATTCACAAACCTGCAGAGTTATAAATGACAGCTATCGTCCAAAAATAGACTGAAGTAAGGCTGCCAAGAGGACTTGAAAGCGGGGCAGAATTGCAGGAAACCGATTTCAGGAGGTAGACTGGAATTGCATTGAAAGCATAGGAAAAGAGGCAGAACGTCCACAATGATGCACTTGGCCAAAAAGGGCGTATGCGTTTTTTCCTGAATATATTCAGGAAAAAACGCATACGCCCTTTTTGGCCAACCAAGCAAGCTTGCAAAGGAAATCTGCACTACAATGAAGTCTCACTTCCCCCCGGTCAAAAGGGCCATCTGAAAAAAGTGTAAAATCCAGAAAGGCAGGACAGGCCATGGAGAACTGGGAGCCTTGTTATGCTGATGGGCGGTATGTAAATTGCCAACAGACACTCGGGAGAAGTGTATGGTGTTTCCTGAAACATCAAAAAAACAAAGCAACAGAGCCTAGGGCACTGCCACTTATGGTCCTATAGCTTAGGGAAATTAAAATCAAAAAGACACAGCCACCCCAAAGTTTGGGACGCCTCTGTTTACAAGAACCTCGTTTACAGTACAAGTTCAACATCGCAGAAAGTGAAAAATGGATAAAGAAATTGTGGTATTTACTTACAAAGCAATATCACTCAGCAATGAAATCTATGTCATCAGGCCCTTAGCATCACAATGAGTGGATTCAGGTATGATGATTCTAACTGAAATAAGTCACACAGAAAAAGAAACATCATAAGATATCAGTAATACACGGAATGTAAACTTGGCTACACAGGAACTGAATTACAGAACAGAACAGGGTCTCAAATTTAGAAAACCAACTTATGCTTGCTTAAGGGTAAAGGTGAGTTGGGGTGCTGCATAAAACCAGAGATTGAAATGAGCACAGATAAAGTTCCTTAAGTCAAATATGGAATAGACAAGAGCTACTCCTTGCTCAACGAAATGGACTCAACACCGCATATTAAACGCCTAAGAATGTACCTGACTAGTAAGTATCGTAAAACCTATGGATTGCTATGTCTCCGAAAGAGAATCAAGCATGTGTACAGGGGCATAAACGCAGCAGTGATAGGATTGGAGAGGTTCGGTGAGCAAATGAAGACCCTTTGAAGTCATATTGCATGGTACCCATTACACGGGTCTCAACTCTCCAGGTTTAAGGTATTCTTCCTTCAGCTAAAACATGCATGTGGAACCCAAGTATGATCAACCATGTGAACGGGAGACGTGTTCAAATATGTCTCAGTTTTACTCCCCTGGTACTCGGGTGCAACATTCCAGACGCTTTACTAACACTCTCCCCACTTGGAGAGTCAGCGCCTTTAACCTCCTGTTTGGCCCAGTTTGCAATTTCTGCGGAAGATGAACAGGAATAGCGAGAACCAATGAGAGGCTAGCTGAAGGTGTCTGGACGGGCAAATTTAACTCTCATTTCCCACCAGGAAGAGGAAATAACCAAAGGCTCAGCGTGCCGTGCCGGAACCAGATTAGGGCCTGAAGCCATCCTGCGGTGTTGCGGCCAGCTCACAAGAAAGCAAGTTGAAGAAAGGAGCTCAGGGGCACTGTAATTCACAAACCTGCAGAGTTATAAATGACAGCTATCGTCCAAAAATAGACTGAAGTAAGGCTGCCAAGAGGACTTGAAAGCGGGGCAGAATTGCAGGAAACCGATTTCAGAAGGTAGACTGGAATTGCATTGAAAGCATAGGAAAAGAGGCAGAACGTCCACAATGATGCACTTGGCCAAAAAGGGCGTATGCGTTTTTTCCTGAATATATTCAGGAAAAAACGCATACGCCCTTTTTGGCCAACCAAGCAAGCTTGCAAAGGAAATCTGCACTACAATGAAGTCTCACTTCCCCCCGGTCAAAAGGGCCATCTGAAAAAAGTGTAAAATCCAGAAAGGCAACAGGCCATGGAGAACTGGGAGCCTTGTTATGCTGATGGGCGGGATGTAAATTGCCAACAGACACTTGGGAGAAGTGTATGGTGTTTCCTGAAACATCTAAAAAACAAAGCAACAGAGCCTAGGGCACTTGCACTTATGGTCCTATAGCTTAGGGAAATTAAAATCAAAAAGACACAGCCACCCCAAAGTTTGGAACGGCTCTGTTTACAAGAACCTCGTTTACAGTACAAGTTCAACATCGCAGAAAGTGAAAAATGGATAAAGAAGTTGTGGTATTCACTTACAAAGCAATATCACTCAGCAATGAAATCTATGTCATCAGGCCCTTAGCAGCACAATGAGTGGATTCAGGTATGATGATTCTAACTGAAATAAGTCACACAGAAAAAGAAACATCATAAGATATCAGTAATACACGGAATGGAAACTTGGCTACACAGGAACTGAATTACAGAACAGAACAGGGTCTCAAATTTAGAAAAACAACTTATGCTTGCTTAAGGGTAAAGGTGAGTTGGGGTGCTGCATAAAACCAGAGATTGAAATGAGCACAGATAAAGTTCCTTAAGTCAAATATGGAATAGACAAGAGCTACTCCTTGCTCAATGAAATGGACTCAACACCGCATATTAAACGCCTAAGAATGTACCTGACTAGTAAGTATCTTAAAACCTATGGATTGCTATGTCTCCGAAAGAGAATCAAGCATGTGTACAGGGGCATAAACGCAGCAGTGATAGGATTGGAGAGGTTCGGTGAGCAAATGAAGACCCTTTGAAGTCATATTGCATGGTACCCATTCCACGGGTTTCAACTACCCAGGTTTAAGGTATTCTTCCTTCAGCTAAAACATGCATGTGGAACCTAGAGTATGATCAACCATGTGATCGGGAGACGTGTTCAAATATGTCTCAGTTTTCCTCCCCTGGTACTCGGGTGCAACATTCCAGACGCTTTACTAACACTCTCCCCACTTGGAGAGTCAGTCCCTTTAACCTCCTGTTTGGCCCAGTTTGCAATTTCTGCGGAAGATGAACAGGAATAGCGAGAACCAATGAGAGGCTAGATGGAGGTGTCTGGACGGGCAAATTTAACTCTCATTTCCCACCAGGAAGAGGAATTAACCAAAGGCTCAGCGTGCCGGGCCGGAACCAGATTAGGGCCTGAAGCCATCCTGCGGTGTTGCGGCCAGGTCACAAGAAAGCGAGTTGAAGAAAGGAGCTCAGGGGCACTGTAATTCACAAACCTGCAGAGTTATAAATGACAGCTATCGTCCAAAAATAGACTGAAGTAAGGCTGCCAAGAGGACTTGAAAGCGGGGCAGAATTGCAGGAAACCGATTTCAGGAGGTAGACTGGAATTGCATTGAAAGCATAGGAAAAGAGGCAGAACGTCCACAATGATGCACTTGGCCAAAAAGGGCGTATGCGTTTTTTCCTGAATATATTCAGGAAAAAACGCATACGCCCTTTTTGGCCAACCAAGCAAGCTTGCAAAGGAAATCTGCACTACAATGAAGTCTCACTTCCCCCCGGTCAAAAGGGCCATCTGAAAAAAGTGTAAAATCCAGAAAGGCAGGACAGGCCATGGAGAACTGGGAGCCTTGTTATGCTGATGGGCGGTATGTAAATTGCCAACAGACACTCGGGAGAAGTGTATGGTGTTTCCTGAAACATCAAAAAAACAAAGCAACAGAGCCTAGGGCACTGCCACTTATGGTCCTATAGCTTAGGGAAATTAAAATCAAAAAGACACAGCCACCCCAAAGTTTGGGACGCCTCTGTTTACAAGAACCTCGTTTACAGTACAAGTTCAACATCGCAGAAAGTGAAAAATGGATAAAGAAATTGTGGTATTTACTTACAAAGCAATATCACTCAGCAATGAAATCTATGTCATCAGGCCCTTAGCATCACAATGAGTGGATTCAGGTATGATGATTCTAACTGAAATAAGTCACACAGAAAAAGAAACATCATAAGATATCAGTAATACACGGAATGTAAACTTGGCTACACAGGAACTGAATTACAGAACAGAACAGGGTCTCAAATTTAGAAAACCAACTTATGCTTGCTTAAGGGTAAAGGTGAGTTGGGGTGCTGCATAAAACCAGAGATTGAAATGAGCACAGATAAAGTTCCTTAAGTCAAATATGGAATAGACAAGAGCTACTCCTTGCTCAACGAAATGGACTCAACACCGCATATTAAACGCCTAAGAATGTACCTGACTAGTAAGTATCGTAAAACCTATGGATTGCTATGTCTCCGAAAGAGAATCAAGCATGTGTACAGGGGCATAAACGCAGCAGTGATAGGATTGGAGAGGTTCGGTGAGCAAATGAAGACCCTTTGAAGTCATATTGCATGGTACCCATTACACGGGTCTCAACTCTCCAGGTTTAAGGTATTCTTCCTTCAGCTAAAACATGCATGTGGAACCCAAGTATGATCAACCATGTGAACGGGAGACGTGTTCAAATATGTCTCAGTTTTACTCCCCTGGTACTCGGGTGCAACATTCCAGACGCTTTACTAACACTCTCCCCACTTGGAGAGTCAGCGCCTTTAACCTCCTGTTTGGCCCAGTTTGCAATTTCTGCGGAAGATGAACAGGAATAGCGAGAACCAATGAGAGGCTAGCTGAAGGTGTCTGGACGGGCAAATTTAACTCTCATTTCCCACCAGGAAGAGGAAATAACCAAAGGCTCAGCGTGCCGTGCCGGAACCAGATTAGGGCCTGAAGCCATCCTGCGGTGTTGCGGCCAGCTCACAAGAAAGCAAGTTGAAGAAAGGAGCTCAGGGGCACTGTAATTCACAAACCTGCAGAGTTATAAATGACAGCTATCGTCCAAAAATAGACTGAAGTAAGGCTGCCAAGAGGACTTGAAAGCGGGGCAGAATTGCAGGAAACCGATTTCAGAAGGTAGACTGGAATTGCATTGAAAGCATAGGAAAAGAGGCAGAACGTCCACAATGATGCACTTGGCCAAAAAGGGCGTATGCGTTTTTTCCTGAATATATTCAGGAAAAAACGCATACGCCCTTTTTGGCCAACCAAGCAAGCTTGCAAAGGAAATCTGCACTACAATGAAGTCTCACTTCCCCCCGGTCAAAAGGGCCATCTGAAAAAAGTGTAAAATCCAGAAAGGCAACAGGCCATGGAGAACTGGGAGCCTTGTTATGCTGATGGGCGGGATGTAAATTGCCAACAGACACTTGGGAGAAGTGTATGGTGTTTCCTGAAACATCTAAAAAACAAAGCAACAGAGCCTAGGGCACTTGCACTTATGGTCCTATAGCTTAGGGAAATTAAAATCAAAAAGACACAGCCACCCCAAAGTTTGGAACGGCTCTGTTTACAAGAACCTCGTTTACAGTACAAGTTCAACATCGCAGAAAGTGAAAAATGGATAAAGAAGTTGTGGTATTCACTTACAAAGCAATATCACTCAGCAATGAAATCTATGTCATCAGGCCCTTAGCAGCACAATGAGTGGATTCAGGTATGATGATTCTAACTGAAATAAGTCACACAGAAAAAGAAACATCATAAGATATCAGTAATACACGGAATGGAAACTTGGCTACACAGGAACTGAATTACAGAACAGAACAGGGTCTCAAATTTAGAAAAACAACTTATGCTTGCTTAAGGGTAAAGGTGAGTTGGGGTGCTGCATAAAACCAGAGATTGAAATGAGCACAGATAAAGTTCCTTAAGTCAAATATGGAATAGACAAGAGCTACTCCTTGCTCAATGAAATGGACTCAACACCGCATATTAAACGCCTAAGAATGTACCTGACTAGTAAGTATCTTAAAACCTATGGATTGCTATGTCTCCGAAAGAGAATCAAGCATGTGTACAGGGGCATAAACGCAGCAGTGATAGGATTGGAGAGGTTCGGTGAGCAAATGAAGACCCTTTGAAGTCATATTGCATGGTACCCATTCCACGGGTTTCAACTACCCAGGTTTAAGGTATTCTTCCTTCAGCTAAAACATGCATGTGGAACCTAGAGTATGATCAACCATGTGATCGGGAGACGTGTTCAAATATGTCTCAGTTTTCCTCCCCTGGTACTCGGGTGCAACATTCCAGACGCTTTACTAACACTCTCCCCACTTGGAGAGTCAGTCCCTTTAACCTCCTGTTTGGCCCAGTTTGCAATTTCTGCGGAAGATGAACAGGAATAGCGAGAACCAATGAGAGGCTAGATGGAGGTGTCTGGACGGGCAAATTTAACTCTCATTTCCCACCAGGAAGAGGAATTAACCAAAGGCTCAGCGTGCCGGGCCGGAACCAGATTAGGGCCTGAAGCCATCCTGCGGTGTTGCGGCCAGGTCACAAGAAAGCGAGTTGAAGAAAGGAGCTCAGGGGCACTGTAATTCACAAACCTGCAGAGTTATAAATGACAGCTATCGTCCAAAAATAGACTGAAGTAAGGCTGCCAAGAGGACTTGAAAGCGGGGCAGAATTGCAGGAAACCGATTTCAGGAGGTAGACTGGAATTGCATTGAAAGCATAGGAAAAGAGGCAGAACGTCCACAATGATGCACTTGGCCAAAAAGGGCGTATGCGTTTTTTCCTGAATATATTCAGGAAAAAACGCATACGCCCTTTTTGGCCAACCAAGCAAGCTTGCAAAGGAAATCTGCACTACAATGAAGTCTCACTTCCCCCCGGTCAAAAGGGCCATCTGAAAAAAGTGTAAAATCCAGAAAGGCAGGACAGGCCATGGAGAACTGGGAGCCTTGTTATGCTGATGGGCGGGATGTAAATTGCCAACAACCACTCGGGAGAAGTGTATGGTGTTTCCTGAAACATCTAAAAAACAAAGCAACAGAGCCTAGGGCACTGCCACTTATGGTCCTATAGCTTAGGGAAATTAAAATCAAAAAGACACAGCCACCCCAAAGTTTGGGACGCCTCTGTTTACAAGAACCTCGTTTACAGTACAAGTTCAACATCGCAGAAAGTGAAAAATGGATAAAGAAGTTGTGGTATTTACTTACAAAGCAATATCACTCAGCAATGAAATCTATGTCATCAGGCCCTTAGCATCACAATGAGTGGATTCAGGTATGATGATTCTAACTGAAATAAGTCACACAGAAAAAGAAACATCATAAGATATCAGTAATACACGGAATGTAAACTTGGCTACACAGGAACTGAATTACAGAACAGAACAGGGTCTCAAATTTAGAAAACCAACTTATGCTTGCTTAAGGGTAAAGGTGAGTTGGGGTGCTGCATAAAACCAGAGATTGAAATGAGCACAGATAAAGTTCCTTAAGTCAAATATGGAATAGACAAGAGCTACTCCTTGCTCAACGAAATGGACTCAACACCGCATATTAAACGCCTAAGAATGTACCTGACTAGTAAGTATCGTAAAACCTATGGATTGCTATGTCTCCGAAAGAGAATCAAGCATGTGTACAGGGGCATAAACGCAGCAGTGATAGGATTGGAGAGGTTCGGTGAGCAAATGAAGACCCTTTGAAGTCATATTGCATGGTACCCATTACACGGGTCTCAACTCTCCAGGTTTAAGGTATTCTTCCTTCAGCTAAAACATGCATGTGGAACCCAAGTATGATCAACCATGTGAACGGGAGACGTGTTCAAATATGTCTCAGTTTTCCTCCCCTGGTACTCGGGTGCAACATTCCAGACGCTTTACTAACACTCTCCCCACTTGGAGAGTCAGCGCCTTTAACCTCCTGTTTGGCCCAGTTTGCAATTTCTGCGGAAGATGAACAGGAATAGCGAGAACCAATGAGAGGCTAGCTGAAGGTGTCTGGACGGGCAAATTTAACTCTCATTTCCCACCAGGAAGAGGAAATAACCAAAGGCTCAGCGTGCCGTGCCGGAACCAGATTAGGGCCTGAAGCCATCCTGCGGTGTTGCGGCCAGCTCACAAGAAAGCAAGTTGAAGAAAGGAGCTCAGGGGCACTGTAATTCACAAACCTGCAGAGTTATAAATGACAGCTATCGTCCAAAAATAGACTGAAGTAAGGCTGCCAAGAGGACTTGAAAGCGGGGCAGAATTGCAGGAAACCGATTTCAGAAGGTAGACTGGAATTGCATTGAAAGCATAGGAAAAGAGGCAGAACGTCCACAATGATGCACTTGGCCAAAAAGGGCGTATGCGTTTTTTCCTGAATATATTCAGGAAAAAACGCATACGCCCTTTTTGGCCAACCAAGCAAGTTTGCAAAGGAAATCTGCACTACAATGAAGTCTCACTTCCCCCCGGTCAAAAGGGCCATCTGAAAAAAGTGTAAAATCCAGAAAGGCAACAGGCCATGGAGAACTGGGAGCCTTGTTATGCTGATGGGCGGGATGTAAATTGCCAACAGACACTTGGGAGAAGTGTATGGTGTTTCCTGAAACATCTAAAAAACAAAGCAACAGAGCCTAGGGCACTTGCACTTATGGTCCTATAGCTTAGGGAAATTAAAATCAAAAAGACACAGCCACCCCAAAGTTTGGAACGGCTCTGTTTACAAGAACCTCGTTTACAGTACAAGTTCAACATCGCAGAAAGTGAAAAATGGATAAAGAAGTTGTGGTATTCACTTACAAAGCAATATCACTCAGCAATGAAATCTATGTCATCAGGCCCTTAGCAGCACAATGAGTGGATTCAGGTATGATGATTCTAACTGAAATAAGTCACACAGAAAAAGAAACATCATAAGATATCAGTAACACACGGAATGTAAACTTGGCTACACAGGAACTGAATTACAGAACAGAACAGGGTCTCAAATTTAGAAAACCAACTTATGCTTGCTTAAGGGTAAAGGTGAGTTGGGGTGCTGCATAAAACCAGAGATTGAAATGAGCACAGATAAAGTTCCTTAAGTCAAATATGAAATAGACAAGAGCTACTCCTTGCTCAACGAAATGGACTCAACACCACATATTAAACGCCTAAGAATGTACCTGACTAGTAAGTATCATAAAACCTATGGATTGCTATGTCTCCAAAAGAGAATCAAGCATGTGTACAGGGGCATAAACGCAGCAGTGATAGGATTGGAGAGGTTCGGTGAGCAAATGAAGACCCTTTGAAGTCATATTGCATGGTACCCATTACACGGGTCTCAACTCTCCAGGTTTAAGGTATTCTTCCTTCAGCTAAAACATGCATGTGGAACCCAAGTATGATCAACCATGTGAACGGGAGACATGTTCAAATATGTCTCAGTTTTCCTCCCCTGGTACTCGGGTGCAACATTCCAGACGCTTTACTAACACTCTCCCCACTTGGAGAGTCAGCGCCTTTAACCTCCTGTTTGGCCCAGTTTGCAATTTCTGCGGAAGATGAACAGGAATAGCGAGAACCAATGAGAGGCTAGCTGGAGGTGTCTGGACGGGCAAATTTAACTCTCATTTCCCACCAGGAAGAGGAATTAACCAAAGGCTCAGCATGCCGGGCCGCAACCAGATTAGGGCCTGAAGCCATCCTGCGGTGTTGCGGCCAGGTCACAAGAAAGCGAGTTGAAGAAAGGAGCTCAGGGGCACTGTAATTCACAAACCTGCAGAGTTATAAATGACAGCTATCGTCCAAAAATAGACTGAAGTAAGGCTGCCAAGAGGACTTGAAAGCGGGGCAGAATTGCAGGAAACCGATTTCAGGAGGTAGACTGGAATTGCATTGAAAGCATAGGAAAAGAGGCAGAACGTCCACAACGATGCACTTGGCCAAAAAGGGCGTATGCGTTTTTTCCAGAATATATTCAGGAAAAAACGCATACGCCCTTTTTGGCCAACCAAGCAAGCTTGCAAAGGAAATCTGCACTACAATGAAGTTTCACTTCCCCCCGGTCAAAAGGGCCATCTGAAAAAAGTGTAAAATCCAGAAAGGCAGGACAGGCCATGGAGAACTGGGAGCCTTGTTATGCTGATGGGCGGGATGTAAATTGCCAACAGACACTCGGGAGAAGTGTATGGTGTTTCCTGAAACATCTAAAAAACAAAGCAACAGAGCCTAGGGCACTTCCACTTATGGTCCTATAGCTTAGGGAAATTAAAATCAAAAAGACACAGCCACCCCAAAGTTTGGAACGGCTCTGTTTACAAGAACCTCGTTTACAGTACAAGTTCAACATCGCAGAAAGTGAAAAATTGATAAAGAAGTTGTGGTATTCACTTAGAAAGCAATATCACACAGCAATGAAATCTATGTCATCAGGCCCGTAGCAGCACAATGAGTGGATTCAGGTATGATGATTCTAACTGAAATAAGTGACACAGAAAAGGAAACATCATAAGATATCAATAATACACGGAATGGAAACTTGGCTACACAGGAACTGAATTACAGAACAGAACAGGGTCTCAAATTTAGAAAACCAACTTATGCTTGCTTAAGGGTAAAGGTGAGTTGGGGTGCTGCATAAAACCAGAGATTGAAATGAGCACAGATAAAGTTCCTTAAGCCAAATATGGAATAGACAAGAGCTACTCCTTGCTCAACGAAATGGACTCAACACCGCATATTAAACGCCTAAGAATGTACCTGACTAGTAAGTATCTTAAAACCTATGGATTGCTATGTCTCCGAAGGGGAATCAAGCATGTGTACAGGGGCATAAACGCAGCAGTGATAGGATTGGAGAGGTTCGGTGAGCAAATGAAGACCCTTTGAAGTCATATTGCATGGTACCCATTCCACGGGTTTCAACTACCCAGGTTTTAGGTATTCTTCCTTCAGCTAAAACATGCATGTGGAACCCAGAGTATGATCAACCATGTGATCAGGAGACGTGTTCAAATATGTCTCAGTTTTCGTACCCTGGTACTCGGGTGCAACATTCCAGATGCTTTACTAACACTCTCCCGACTTGGAGAGTCAGTCCCTTTAACCTCCTGTTTGGCCCAGTTTGCAATTTCTGCGGAAGATGAACAGGAATAGCGAGAACCAATGAGAGGCTAGCTGGAGGTGTCTGGACGGGCAAATTTAACTCTCATTTCCCACCAGGAAGAGGAATTAACCAAAGGCTCAGCATGCCGGGCCGCAACCAGATTAGGGCCTGAAGCCATCCTGCGGTGTTGCGGCCAGCTCACAAGAAAGCGAGTTGAAGAAAGGAGCTCAGGGGCACTGTAATTCACAAACCTGCAGAGTTATAAATGACAGCTATCGTCCAAAAATAGACTGAAGTAAGGCTGCCAAGAGGACTTGAAAGCGGGGCAGAATTGCAGGAAACCGATTTCAGGAGGTAGACTGGAATTGCATTGAAAGCATAGGAAAAGAGGCAGAACGTCCACAACGATGCACTTGGCCAAAAAGGGCGTATGCGTTTTTTCCAGAATATATTCAGGAAAAAACGCATACGCCCTTTTTGGCCAACCAAGCAAGCTTGCAAAGGAAATCTGCACTACAATGAAGTTTCACTTCCCCCCAGTCAAAAGGGCCATCTGAAAAAAGTGTAAAATCCAGAAAGGCAGGACAGGCCATGGAGAACTGGGAGCCTTGTTATGCTGATGGGCGGGATGTAAATTGCCAACAGACACTCGGGAGAAGTGTATGGTGTTTCCTGAAACATCTAAAAAACAAAGCAACAGAGCCTAGGGCACTTCCACTTATGGTCCTATAGCTTAGGGAAATTAAAATCAAAAAGACACAGCCACCCCAAAGTTTGGAACGGCTCTGTTTACAAGAACCTCGTTTACAGTACAAGTTCAACATCGCAGAAAGTGAAAAATTGATAAAGAAGTTGTGGTATTCACTTAGAAAGCAATATCACACAGCAATGAAATCTATGTCATCAGGCCCGTAGCAGCACAATGAGTGGATTCAGGTATGATGATTCTAACTGAAATAAGTGACACAGAAAAGGAAACATCATAAGATATCAATAATACACGGAATGGAAACTTGGCTACACAGGAACTGAATTACAGAACAGAACAGGGTCTCAAATTTAGAAAACCAACTTATGCTTGCTTAAGGGTAAAGGTGAGTTGGGGTGCTGCATAAAACCAGAGATTGAAATGAGCACAGATAAAGTTCCTTAAGCCAAATATGGAATAGACAAGAGCTACTCCTTGCTCAACGAAATGGACTCAACACCGCATATTAAACGCCTAAGAATGTACCTGACTAGTAAGTATCTTAAAACCTATGGATTGCTATGTCTCCGAAGGGGAATCAAGCATGTGTACAGGGGCATAAACGCAGCAGTGATAGGATTGGAGAGGTTCGGTGAGCAAATGAAGACCCTTTGAAGTCATATTGCATGGTACCCATTCCACGGGTTTCAACTACCCAGGTTTTAGGTATTCTTCCTTCAGCTAAAACATGCATGTGGAACCCAGAGTATGATCAACCATGTGATCAGGAGACGTGTTCAAATATGTCTCAGTTTTCGTACCCTGGTACTCGGGTGCAACATTCCAGATGCTTTACTAACACTCTCCCGACTTGGAGAGTCAGTCCCTTTAACCTCCTGTTTGGCCCAGTTTGCAATTTCTGCGGAAGATGAACAGGAATAGCGAGAACCAATGAGAGGCTAGCTGGAGGTGTCTGGACGGGCAAATTTAACTCTCATTTCCCACCAGGAAGAGGAATTAACCAAAGGCTCAGCATGCCGGGCCGCAACCAGATTAGGGCCTGAAGCCATCCTGCGGTGTTGCGGCCAGCTCACAAGAAAGCGAGTTGAAGAAAGGAGCTCAGGGGCACTGTAATTCACAAACCTGCAGAGTTATAAATGACAGCTATCGTCCAAAAATAGACTGAAGTAAGGCTGCCAAGAGGACTTGAAAGCGGGGCAGAATTGCAGGAAACCGATTTCAGGAGGTAGACTGGAATTGCATTGAAAGCATAGGAAAAGAGGCAGAACGTCCACAACGATGCACTTGGCCAAAAAGGGCGTATGCGTTTTTTCCAGAATATATTCAGGAAAAAACGCATACGCCCTTTTTGGCCAACCAAGCAAGCTTGCAAAGGAAATCTGCACTACAATGAAGTTTCACTTCCCCCCAGTCAAAAGGGCCATCTGAAAAAAGTGTAAAATCCAGAAAGGCAGGACAGGCCATGGAGAACTGGGAGCCTTGTTATGCTGATGGGCGGGATGTAAATTGCCAACAGACACTCGGGAGAAGTGTATGGTGTTTCCTGAAACATCTAAAAAACAAAGCAACAGAGCCTAGGGCACTTCCACTTATGGTCCTATAGCTTAGGGAAATTAAAATCAAAAAGACACAGCCACCCCAAAGTTTGGAACGGCTCTGTTTACAAGAACCTCGTTTACAGTACAAGTTCAACATCGCAGAAAGTGAAAAATTGATAAAGAAGTTGTGGTATTCACTTAGAAAGCAATATCACACAGCAATGAAATCTATGTCATCAGGCCCGTAGCAGCACAATGAGTGGATTCAGGTATGATGATTCTAACTGAAATAAGTGACACAGAAAAGGAAACATCATAAGATATCAATAATACACGGAATGGAAACTTGGCTACACAGGAACTGAATTACAGAACAGAACAGGGTCTCAAATTTAGAAAACCAACTTATGCTTGCTTAAGGGTAAAGGTGAGTTGGGGTGCTGCATAAAACCAGAGATTGAAATGAGCACAGATAAAGTTCCTTAAGCCAAATATGGAATAGACAAGAGCTACTCCTTGCTCAACGAAATGGACTCAACACCGCATATTAAACGCCTAAGAATGTACCTGACTAGTAAGTATCTTAAAACCTATGGATTGCTATGTCTCCGAAGGGGAATCAAGCATGTGTACAGGGGCATAAACGCAGCAGTGATAGGATTGGAGAGGTTCGGTGAGCAAATGAAGACCCTTTGAAGTCATATTGCATGGTACCCATTCCACGGGTTTCAACTACCCAGGTTTTAGGTATTCTTCCTTCAGCTAAAACATGCATGTGGAACCCAGAGTATGATCAACCATGTGATCAGGAGACGTGTTCAAATATGTCTCAGTTTTCGTACCCTGGTACTCGGGTGCAACATTCCAGATGCTTTACTAACACTCTCCCGACTTGGAGAGTCAGTCCCTTTAACCTCCTGTTTGGCCCAGTTTGCAATTTCTGCGGAAGATGAACAGGAATAGCGAGAACCAATGAGAGGCTAGCTGGAGGTGTCTGGACGGGCAAATTTAACTCTCATTTCCCACCAGGAAGAGGAATTAACCAAAGGCTCAGCATGCCGGGCCGCAACCAGATTAGGGCCTGAAGCCATCCTGCGGTGTTGCGGCCAGCTCACAAGAAAGCGAGTTGAAGAAAGGAGCTCAGGGGCACTGTAATTCACAAACCTGCAGAGTTATAAATGACAGCTATCGTCCAAAAATAGACTGAAGTAAGGCTGCCAAGAGGACTTGAAAGCGGGGCAGAATTGCAGGAAACCGATTTCAGGAGGTAGACTGGAATTGCATTGAAAGCATAGGAAAAGAGGCAGAACGTCCACAACGATGCACTTGGCCAAAAAGGGCGTATGCGTTTTTTCCAGAATATATTCAGGAAAAAACGCATACGCCCTTTTTGGCCAACCAAGCAAGCTTGCAAAGGAAATCTGCACTACAATGAAGTTTCACTTCCCCCCAGTCAAAAGGGCCATCTGAAAAAAGTGTAAAATCCAGAAAGGCAGGACAGGCCATGGAGAACTGGGAGCCTTGTTATGCTGATGGGCGGGATGTAAATTGCCAACAGACACTCGGGAGAAGTGTATGGTGTTTCCTGAAACATCTAAAAAACAAAGCAACAGAGCCTAGGGCACTTCCACTTATGGTCCTATAGCTTAGGGAAATTAAAATCAAAAAGACACAGCCACCCCAAAGTTTGGAACGGCTCTGTTTACAAGAACCTCGTTTACAGTACAAGTTCAACATCGCAGAAAGTGAAAAATTGATAAAGAAGTTGTGGTATTCACTTAGAAAGCAATATCACACAGCAATGAAATCTATGTCATCAGGCCCGTAGCAGCACAATGAGTGGATTCAGGTATGATGATTCTAACTGAAATAAGTGACACAGAAAAGGAAACATCATAAGATATCAATAATACACGGAATGGAAACTTGGCTACACAGGAACTGAATTACAGAACAGAACAGGGTCTCAAATTTAGAAAACCAACTTATGCTTGCTTAAGGGTAAAGGTGAGTTGGGGTGCTGCATAAAACCAGAGATTGAAATGAGCACAGATAAAGTTCCTTAAGCCAAATATGGAATAGACAAGAGCTACTCCTTGCTCAACGAAATGGACTCAACACCGCATATTAAACGCCTAAGAATGTACCTGACTAGTAAGTATCTTAAAACCTATGGATTGCTATGTCTCCGAAGGGGAATCAAGCATGTGTACAGGGGCATAAACGCAGCAGTGATAGGATTGGAGAGGTTCGGTGAGCAAATGAAGACCCTTTGAAGTCATATTGCATGGTACCCATTCCACGGGTTTCAACTACCCAGGTTTTAGGTATTCTTCCTTCAGCTAAAACATGCATGTGGAACCCAGAGTATGATCAACCATGTGATCAGGAGACGTGTTCAAATATGTCTCAGTTTTCGTACCCTGGTACTCGGGTGCAACATTCCAGATGCTTTACTAACACTCTCCCGACTTGGAGAGTCAGTCCCTTTAACCTCCTGTTTGGCCCAGTTTGCAATTTCTGCGGAAGATGAACAGGAATAGCGAGAACCAATGAGAGGCTAGCTGGAGGTGTCTGGACGGGCAAATTTAACTCTCATTTCCCACCAGGAAGAGGAATTAACCAAAGGCTCAGCATGCCGGGCCGCAACCAGATTAGGGCCTGAAGCCATCCTGCGGTGTTGCGGCCAGCTCACAAGAAAGCGAGTTGAAGAAAGGAGCTCAGGGGCACTGTAATTCACAAACCTGCAGAGTTATAAATGACAGCTATCGTCCAAAAATAGACTGAAGTAAGGCTGCCAAGAGGACTTGAAAGCGGGGCAGAATTGCAGGAAACCGATTTCAGGAGGTAGACTGGAATTGCATTGAAAGCATAGGAAAAGAGGCAGAACGTCCACAACGATGCACTTGGCCAAAAAGGGCGTATGCGTTTTTTCCAGAATATATTCAGGAAAAAACGCATACGCCCTTTTTGGCCAACCAAGCAAGCTTGCAAAGGAAATCTGCACTACAATGAAGTTTCACTTCCCCCCAGTCAAAAGGGCCATCTGAAAAAAGTGTAAAATCCAGAAAGGCAGGACAGGCCATGGAGAACTGGGAGCCTTGTTATGCTGATGGGCGGGATGTAAATTGCCAACAGACACTCGGGAGAAGTGTATGGTGTTTCCTGAAACATCTAAAAAACAAAGCAACAGAGCCTAGGGCACTTCCACTTATGGTCCTATAGCTTAGGGAAATTAAAATCAAAAAGACACAGCCACCCCAAAGTTTGGAACGGCTCTGTTTACAAGAACCTCGTTTACAGTACAAGTTCAACATCGCAGAAAGTGAAAAATTGATAAAGAAGTTGTGGTATTCACTTAGAAAGCAATATCACACAGCAATGAAATCTATGTCATCAGGCCCGTAGCAGCACAATGAGTGGATTCAGGTATGATGATTCTAACTGAAATAAGTGACACAGAAAAGGAAACATCATAAGATATCAATAATACACGGAATGGAAACTTGGCTACACAGGAACTGAATTACAGAACAGAACAGGGTCTCAAATTTAGAAAACCAACTTATGCTTGCTTAAGGGTAAAGGTGAGTTGGGGTGCTGCATAAAACCAGAGATTGAAATGAGCACAGATAAAGTTCCTTAAGCCAAATATGGAATAGACAAGAGCTACTCCTTGCTCAACGAAATGGACTCAACACCGCATATTAAACGCCTAAGAATGTACCTGACTAGTAAGTATCTTAAAACCTATGGATTGCTATGTCTCCGAAGGGGAATCAAGCATGTGTACAGGGGCATAAACGCAGCAGTGATAGGATTGGAGAGGTTCGGTGAGCAAATGAAGACCCTTTGAAGTCATATTGCATGGTACCCATTCCACGGGTTTCAACTACCCAGGTTTTAGGTATTCTTCCTTCAGCTAAAACATGCATGTGGAACCCAGAGTATGATCAACCATGTGATCAGGAGACGTGTTCAAATATGTCTCAGTTTTCGTACCCTGGTACTCGGGTGCAACATTCCAGATGCTTTACTAACACTCTCCCGACTTGGAGAGTCAGTCCCTTTAACCTCCTGTTTGGCCCAGTTTGCAATTTCTGCGGAAGATGAACAGGAATAGCGAGAACCAATGAGAGGCTAGCTGGAGGTGTCTGGACGGGCAAATTTAACTCTCATTTCCCACCAGGAAGAGGAATTAACCAAAGGCTCAGCATGCCGGGCCGCAACCAGATTAGGGCCTGAAGCCATCCTGCGGTGTTGCGGCCAGCTCACAAGAAAGCGAGTTGAAGAAAGGAGCTCAGGGGCACTGTAATTCACAAACCTGCAGAGTTATAAATGACAGCTATCGTCCAAAAATAGACTGAAGTAAGGCTGCCAAGAGGACTTGAAAGCGGGGCAGAATTGCAGGAAACCGATTTCAGGAGGTAGACTGGAATTGCATTGAAAGCATAGGAAAAGAGGCAGAACGTCCACAACGATGCACTTGGCCAAAAAGGGCGTATGCGTTTTTTCCAGAATATATTCAGGAAAAAACGCATACGCCCTTTTTGGCCAACCAAGCAAGCTTGCAAAGGAAATCTGCACTACAATGAAGTTTCACTTCCCCCCAGTCAAAAGGGCCATCTGAAAAAAGTGTAAAATCCAGAAAGGCAGGACAGGCCATGGAGAACTGGGAGCCTTGTTATGCTGATGGGCGGGATGTAAATTGCCAACAGACACTCGGGAGAAGTGTATGGTGTTTCCTGAAACATCTAAAAAACAAAGCAACAGAGCCTAGGGCACTTCCACTTATGGTCCTATAGCTTAGGGAAATTAAAATCAAAAAGACACAGCCACCCCAAAGTTTGGAACGGCTCTGTTTACAAGAACCTCGTTTACAGTACAAGTTCAACATCGCAGAAAGTGAAAAATTGATAAAGAAGTTGTGGTATTCACTTAGAAAGCAATATCACACAGCAATGAAATCTATGTCATCAGGCCCGTAGCAGCACAATGAGTGGATTCAGGTATGATGATTCTAACTGAAATAAGTGACACAGAAAAGGAAACATCATAAGATATCAATAATACACGGAATGGAAACTTGGCTACACAGGAACTGAATTACAGAACAGAACAGGGTCTCAAATTTAGAAAACCAACTTATGCTTGCTTAAGGGTAAAGGTGAGTTGGGGTGCTGCATAAAACCAGAGATTGAAATGAGCACAGATAAAGTTCCTTAAGCCAAATATGGAATAGACAAGAGCTACTCCTTGCTCAACGAAATGGACTCAACACCGCATATTAAACGCCTAAGAATGTACCTGACTAGTAAGTATCTTAAAACCTATGGATTGCTATGTCTCCGAAGGGGAATCAAGCATGTGTACAGGGGCATAAACGCAGCAGTGATAGGATTGGAGAGGTTCGGTGAGCAAATGAAGACCCTTTGAAGTCATATTGCATGGTACCCATTCCACGGGTTTCAACTACCCAGGTTTAAGGTATTCTTCCTTCAGCTAAAACATGCATGTGGAACCCAGAGTATGATCAACCATGTGATCGGGAGACGTGTTCAAATATGTCTCAGTTTTCGTACCCTGGTACTCGGGTGCAACATTCCAGACGCTTTACTAACACTCTCCCCACTTGGAGAGTCAGCACCTTTAACCTCCTGTTTGGCCCAGTTTGCAATTTCTGCGGAAGATGAACAGGAATAGCGAGAACCAATGAGAGACTAGCTGGAGGTGTCTGGACGGGCAAATTTAACTCTCATTTCCCACCAAGAAGAGGAATTAACCAAAGGCTCAGCGTGCCGTGCCGGAACCAGATTAGGGCCTGAAGCCATCCTGCGGTGTTGCGGCCAGCTCACAAGAAAGCGAGTTGAAGAAAGGAGCTCAGGGGCACTGTAATTCACAAACCTGCAGAGTTATAAATGACAGCTATCATCCAAAAATAGACTGAAGTAAGGCTGCCAAGAGGACTTGAAAGCGGGGCAGAATTGCAGGAAACCGATTTCAGGAGGTAGACTGGAATTGCATTGAAAGCATAGGAAAAGAGGCAGAACGTCCACAATGATGCACTTGGCCAAAAAGGGCGTATGCGTTTTTTCCTGAATATATTCAGGAAAAAACGCATACGCCCTTTTTGGCCAACCAAGCAAGCTTGCAAAGGAAATCTGCACTACAATGAAGTTTCACTTCCCCCCGGTCAAAAGGGCCATCTGAAAAAAGTGTAAAATCCAGAAAGGCAGGACAGGCCATGGAGAACTGGGAGCCTTGTTATGCTGATGGGCGGGATGTAAATTGCCAACAGACACTCGGGAGAAGTGTATGGTGTTTCCTGAAACATCTAAAAAACAAAGCAACAGAGCTTAGGGCACTTCCACTTATGGTCCTATAGCTTAGGGAAATTAAAATCAAAAAGACACAGCCACCCCAAAGTTTGGGACGCCTCCGTTTACATGAACCTCGTTTACCGTACAAGTTCAATAACACAGAAAGTGAAAAATGGATAAAGAACTTGTGGTACTTACCTACAATGCAGTATCACTCAGCAATGAAATCTATGTCATCAGGCCCGTAGCAGCATAATGAGTGGATTCAGGTACGATGATTCTAACTGAAATAAGTCACACAGAAAAAGAAACATCATAAGATATCACTAATACACGGAATGTAAACTTGGCTACACAGGAACTGCATTCCAAAACAGAACAGGGTCTCAAATTTAGAACACCAACTTATGCTTGCTTAAGGGGAAAGGTGAGTTGGGGTGCTGCATAAAACCAGAGATTGAAATGAGCACAGATAAAGTTCCTTAAGCCAAATATGGAATAGACAAGAGCTACTCCTTGCTCAATGAAATGGACTCAACACGGCATATTAAACGCCTAAGAATGTACCTGACTAGTAAGTATCTTAAAACCTATGGATTGCTATGTCTCCGAAGGGGAATCAAGCATGTGTACAGGGGCATAAACGCAGCAGTGATAGGATTGGAGAGGTTCGGTGAGCAAATGAAGACCCTTTGAAGTCACATTGCATGGTACCCATTCCACGGGTTTCAACTACCCAGGTTTTAGGTATTCTTCCTTCAGCTAAAACATGCATGTGGAACCCAGAGTATGATCAACCATGTGATCGGGAGACGTGTTCAAATATGTCTCAGTTTTCGTACCCTGGTACTCGGGTGCAACATTCCAGATGCTTTACTAACACTCTCCCGACTTGGAGAGTCAGTCCCTTTAACCTCCTGTTTGGCCCAGTTTGCAATTTCTGCGGAAGATGAACAGGAATAGCGAGAACCAATGAGAGGCTAGCTGGAGGTGTCTGGACGGGCAAATTTAACTCTCATTTCCCACCAGGAAGAGGAATTAACCAAAGGCTCAGCATGCCGTGCCGGAACAAGATTAGGGCCTGAAGCCATCCTGCGGTGTTGCGGCCAGGTCACAAGAAAGCGAGTTGAAGAAAGGAGCTCAGGGGCACTGTAATTCACAAACCTGCAGAGTTATAAATGACAGCTATCGTCCAAAAATAGACTGAAGTAAGGCTGCCAAGAGGACTTGAAAGCGGGGCAGAATTGCAGGAAACCGATTTCAGGAGGTAGACTGGAATTGCATTGAAAGCATAGGAAAAGAGGCAGAACGTCCACAATGATGCACTTGGCCAAAAAGGGCGTATGCGTTTTTTCCTGAATATATTCAGGAAAAAACGCATACGCCCTTTTTGGCCAACCAAGCAAGCTTGCAAAGGAAATCTGCACTACAATGAAGTCTCACTTCCCCCCGGTCAAAAGGGCCATCTGAAAAAAGTGTAAAATCCAGAAAGGCAACAGGCCATTGAGAACTGGGAGCCTTGTTATGCTGATGGGCGGGATGTAAATTGCCAACAGACACTCGGGAGAAGTGTATGGTGTTTCCTGAAACATCTAAAAAACAAAGCAACAGAGCCTAGGGCACTTCCACTTATGGTCCTATAGCTTAGGGAAATTAAAATCAAAAAGACACAGCCACCCCAAAGTTTGGGACGCCTCCGTTGACAAGAACCTCGTTTACCGTACAAGTTCAATATCACAGAAAGTGAAAAATGGATAAAGAACTTGTGGTACTTACGTACAATGCAGTATCACTCAGCAATGAAATCTATGTCATCAGGCCCGTAGCAGCATAATGAGTGGATTCAGGTACGATGATTCTAACTGAAATAAGTCACACAGAAAAAGAAACATCATAAGATATCACTAATACACGGAATGTAAACTTGGCTACACAGGAACTGCATTCCAAAACAGAACAGGGCCTCAAATTTAGAAAACCAACTTATGCTTGCTTAAGGGGAAAGGTGAGTTGGGGTGCTGCATAAAACCAGAGATTGAAATGAGCACAGATAAAGTTCCTTAAGCCAAATATGGAATAGACAAGAGCTACTCCTTGCTCAACGAAATGGACTCAACACCGCATATTAAACGCCTAAGAATGTACCTGACTAGTAAGTATCTTAAAACCTATGGATTGCTATGTCTCTGAAGGGGAATCAAGCATGTGTACAGGGGCATAAACGCAGCAGTGATAGGATTGGAGAGGTTCGGTGAGCAAATGAAGACCCTTTGAAGTCATATTGCATGGTACCCATTCCACGGGTTTCAACTACCCAGGTTTTAGGTATTCTTCCTTCAGCTAAAACATGCATGTGGAACCCAGAGTATGATCAACCATGTGATCGGGAGACGTGTTCAAATATGTCTCAGTTTTCGTACCCTGGTACTCGGGTGAAACATTCCAGATGCTTTACTAACACTCTCCCCACTTGGAGAGTCAGCACCTTTAACCTCCTGTTTGGCCCAGTTTGCAATTTCTGCGGAAGATGAACAGGAATAGCGAGAACCAATGAGAGACTAGCTGGAGGTGTCTGGACGGGCAAATTTAACTCTCATTTCCCACCAGGAAGAGGAATTAACCAAAGGCTCAGCGTGCCGTGCCGGAACCAGATTAGGGCCTGAAGCCATCCTGCGGTGTTGCGGCCAGCTCACAAGAAAGCGAGTTGAAGAAAGGAGCTCAGGGGCACTGTAATTCACAAACCTGCAGAGTTATAAATGACAGCTATCGTCCAAAAATAGACTGAAGTAAGGCTGCCAAGAGGACTTGAAAGCGGGGCAGAATTGCAGGAAACCGATTTCAGGAGGTAGACTGGAATTGCATTGAAAGCATAGGAAAAGAGGCACAACGTCCACAATGATGCACTTGGCCAAAAAGGGCGTATGCGTTTTTTCCTGAATATATTCAGGAAAAAACGCATACGCCCTTTTTGGCCAACCAAGCAAGCTTGCAAAGGAAATCTGCACTACAATGAAGTTTCACTTCCCCCCGGTCAAAAGGGCCATCTGAAAAAAGTGTAAAATCCAGAAAGGCAGGACAGGCCATGGAGAACTGGGAGCCTTGTTATGCTGATGGGTGGGATGTAAATTGCCAACAGACACTCGGGAGAAGTGTATGGTGTTTCCTGAAACATCTAAAAAACAAAGCAACAGAGCCTAGGGCACTTCCACTTATGGTCCTATAGCTTAGGGAAATTAAAATCAAAAAGACACAGCCACCCCAAATTTGGGATGCCTCCTTTTACAAGAACCTCGTTTACCGTACAAGTTCAATATCACAGAAAGTGAAAAATGGATAAAGAACTTGTGGTACTTACGTACAATACAGTATCACTCAGTAATGAAATCTATGTCATCAGGCCCGTAGCAGCATAATGAGTGGATTCAGGTACGATGATTCTAACTGAAATAAGTCACACAGAAAAAGAAACATCATAAGATATCACTAATACACGGAATGTAAACTTGGCTACACAGGAACTGAATTCCAAAACAGAACAGGGTCTCAAATTTAAAAAACCAACTTATGCTTGCTTAAGGGGAAAGGTGAGTTGGGGTGCTGCATAAAACCAGAGATTGAAATGAGCACAGATAAAGTTCCTTAAGCCAAATATGGAATAGACAAGAGCTACTCCTTGCTCAACGAAATGGACTCAACACCCCATATTAAACGCCTAAGAATGTACCTGACTAGTAAGTATCTTAAAACCTATGGATTGCTATGTCTCCGAAAGAGAATCAAGCATGTGTACAGGGGCATAAACGCAGCAGTGATAGGATTGGAGAGGTTCGGTGAGCAAATGAAGACCCTTTGAAGTCATATTGCATGGTACCCATTCCACGGGTTTCAACTACCCAGGTTTAAGGTATTCTTCCTTCAGCTAAAACATGCATGTGGAACCTAGAGTATGATCAACCATGTGATCGGGAGACGTGTTCAAATATGTCTCAGTTTTCCTCCCCTGGTACTCGGGTGCAACATTCCAGACGCTTTACTAACACTCTCCCCACTTGGAGAGTCAGTCCCTTTAACCTCCTGTTTGTCCCAGTTTGCAATTTCTGCGGAAGATGAACAGGAATAGCGAGAACCAATGAGAGGCTAGCTGGAGGTGTCTGGACGGGCAAATTTAACTCTCATTTCCCACCAGGAAGAGGAATTAACCAAAGGCTCAGCATGCCGTGCCGGAACAAGATTAGGGCCTGAAGCCATCCTGCGGTGTTGCGGCCAGGTCACAAGAATGCGAGTTGAAGAAAGGAGCTCAGGGGCACTGTAATTCACAAACCTGCAGAGTTATAAATGACAGCTATCGTCCAAAAATAGACTGAAGTAAGGCTGCCAAGAGGACTTGAAAGCGGGGCAGAATTGCAGGAAACCGATTTCAGGAGGTAGACTGGAATTGCATTGAAAGCATAGGAAAAGAGGCAGAACGTCCACAATGATGCACTTGGCCAAAAAGGGCGTATGCGTTTTTTCCTGAATATATTCAGGAAAAAACGCATACGCCCTTTTTGGCCAACCAAGCAAGCTTGCAAAGGAAATCTGCACTACAATGAAGTCTCACTTCCCCCCGGTCAAAAGGGCCATCTGTAAAAAGTGTAAAATCCAGAAAGGCAGGACAGGCCATGGAGAACTGGGAGCCTTGTTATGCTGATGGGCGGGATGTAAATTGCCAACAGACACTCTGGAGAAGTGTATGGTGTTTCCTGAAACATCTAAAAAACAAAGCAACAGAGCCTAGGGCACTTCCACTTATGGTCCTATAGCTTAGGGAAATTAAAATCAAAAAGACACAGCCACCCCAAAGTTTGGGACGCCTCCGTTTACAAGAACCTCGTTTACCGTACAAGTTCAATATCACAGATAGTGAAAAATGGATAAAGAACTTGTGGTACTTACGTACAATGCAGTATCACTCAGCAATGAAATCTATGTCATGAGGCCCGTAGCAGCATAATGAGTGGATTCAGGTACGATGATTCTAACTGAAATAAGTCACACAGAAAAAGAAACATCATAAGATATCACTAATACACGGAATGTAAACTTGGCTACACAGGAACTGCATTCCAAAACAGAACAGGGTCTCAAATTTAGAACACCAACTTATGCTTGCTTAAGGGGAAAGGTGAGTTGGGGTGCTGCATAAAACCAGAGATTGAAATGAGCACAGATAAAGTTCCTTAAGCCAAATATGGAATAGACAAGAGCTACTCCTTGCTCAATGAAATGGACTCAACACGGCATATTAAACGCCTAAGAATGTACCTGACTAGTAAGTATCTTAAAACCTATGGATTGCTATGTCTCCGAAGGGGAATCAAGCATGTGTACAGGGGCATAAACGCAGCAGTGATAGGATTGGAGAGGTTCGGTGAGCAAATGAAGACCCTTTGAAGTCACATTGCATGGTACCCATTCCACGGGTTTCAACTACCCAGGTTTTAGGTATTCTTCCTTCAGCTAAAACATGCATGTGGAACCCAGAGTATGATCAACCATGTGATCGGGAGACGTGTTCAAATATGTCTCAGTTTTCGTACCCTGGTACTCGGGTGCAACATTCCAGATGCTTTACTAACACTCTCCCGACTTGGAGAGTCAGTCCCTTTAACCTCCTGTTTGGCCCAGTTTGCAATTTCTGCGGAAGATGAACAGGAATAGCGAGAACCAATGAGAGGCTAGCTGGAGGTGTCTGGACGGGCAAATTTAACTCTCATTTCCCACCAGGAAGAGGAATTAACCAAAGGCTCAGCATGCCGTGCCGGAACAAGATTAGGGCCTGAAGCCATCCTGCGGTGTTGCGGCCAGGTCACAAGAAAGCGAGTTGAAGAAAGGAGCTCAGGGGCACTGTAATTCACAAACCTGCAGAGTTATAAATGACAGCTATCGTCCAAAAATAGACTGAAGTAAGGCTGCCAAGAGGACTTGAAAGCGGGGCAGAATTGCAGGAAACCGATTTCAGGAGGTAGACTGGAATTGCATTGAAAGCATAGGAAAAGAGGCAGAACGTCCACAATGATGCACTTGGCCAAAAAGGGCGTATGCGTTTTTTCCTGAATATATTCAGGAAAAAACGCATACGCCCTTTTTGGCCAACCAAGCAAGCTTGCAAAGGAAATCTGCACTACAATGAAGTCTCACTTCCCCCCGGTCAAAAGGGCCATCTGAAAAAAGTGTAAAATCCAGAAAGGCAACAGGCCATTGAGAACTGGGAGCCTTGTTATGCTGATGGGCGGGATGTAAATTGCCAACAGACACTCGGGAGAAGTGTATGGTGTTTCCTGAAACATCTAAAAAACAAAGCAACAGAGCCTAGGGCACTTCCACTTATGGTCCTATAGCTTAGGGAAATTAAAATCAAAAAGACACAGCCACCCCAAAGTTTGGGACGCCTCCGTTGACAAGAACCTCGTTTACCGTACAAGTTCAATATCACAGAAAGTGAAAAATGGATAAAGAACTTGTGGTACTTACGTACAATGCAGTATCACTCAGCAATGAAATCTATGTCATCAGGCCCGTAGCAGCATAATGAGTGGATTCAGGTACGATGATTCTAACTGAAATAAGTCACACAGAAAAAGAAACATCATAAGATATCACTAATACACGGAATGTAAACTTGGCTACACAGGAACTGCATTCCAAAACAGAACAGGGCCTCAAATTTAGAAAACCAACTTATGCTTGCTTAAGGGGAAAGGTGAGTTGGGGTGCTGCATAAAACCAGAGATTGAAATGAGCACAGATAAAGTTCCTTAAGCCAAATATGGAATAGACAAGAGCTACTCCTTGCTCAACGAAATGGACTCAACACCGCATATTAAACGCCTAAGAATGTACCTGACTAGTAAGTATCTTAAAACCTATGGATTGCTATGTCTCTGAAGGGGAATCAAGCATGTGTACAGGGGCATAAACGCAGCAGTGATAGGATTGGAGAGGTTCGGTGAGCAAATGAAGACCCTTTGAAGTCATATTGCATGGTACCCATTCCACGGGTTTCAACTACCCAGGTTTTAGGTATTCTTCCTTCAGCTAAAACATGCATGTGGAACCCAGAGTATGATCAACCATGTGATCGGGAGACGTGTTCAAATATGTCTCAGTTTTCGTACCCTGGTACTCGGGTGAAACATTCCAGATGCTTTACTAACACTCTCCCCACTTGGAGAGTCAGCACCTTTAACCTCCTGTTTGGCCCAGTTTGCAATTTCTGCGGAAGATGAACAGGAATAGCGAGAACCAATGAGAGACTAGCTGGAGGTGTCTGGACGGGCAAATTTAACTCTCATTTCCCACCAGGAAGAGGAATTAACCAAAGGCTCAGCGTGCCGTGCCGGAACCAGATTAGGGCCTGAAGCCATCCTGCGGTGTTGCGGCCAGCTCACAAGAAAGCGAGTTGAAGAAAGGAGCTCAGGGGCACTGTAATTCACAAACCTGCAGAGTTATAAATGACAGCTATCGTCCAAAAATAGACTGAAGTAAGGCTGCCAAGAGGACTTGAAAGCGGGGCAGAATTGCAGGAAACCGATTTCAGGAGGTAGACTGGAATTGCATTGAAAGCATAGGAAAAGAGGCACAACGTCCACAATGATGCACTTGGCCAAAAAGGGCGTATGCGTTTTTTCCTGAATATATTCAGGAAAAAACGCATACGCCCTTTTTGGCCAACCAAGCAAGCTTGCAAAGGAAATCTGCACTACAATGAAGTTTCACTTCCCCCCGGTCAAAAGGGCCATCTGAAAAAAGTGTAAAATCCAGAAAGGCAGGACAGGCCATGGAGAACTGGGAGCCTTGTTATGCTGATGGGTGGGATGTAAATTGCCAACAGACACTCGGGAGAAGTGTATGGTGTTTCCTGAAACATCTAAAAAACAAAGCAACAGAGCCTAGGGCACTTCCACTTATGGTCCTATAGCTTAGGGAAATTAAAATCAAAAAGACACAGCCACCCCAAATTTGGGATGCCTCCTTTTACAAGAACCTCGTTTACCGTACAAGTTCAATATCACAGAAAGTGAAAAATGGATAAAGAACTTGTGGTACTTACGTACAATACAGTATCACTCAGTAATGAAATCTATGTCATCAGGCCCGTAGCAGCATAATGAGTGGATTCAGGTACGATGATTCTAACTGAAATAAGTCACACAGAAAAAGAAACATCATAAGATATCACTAATACACGGAATGTAAACTTGGCTACACAGGAACTGAATTCCAAAACAGAACAGGGTCTCAAATTTAAAAAACCAACTTATGCTTGCTTAAGGGGAAAGGTGAGTTGGGGTGCTGCATAAAACCAGAGATTGAAATGAGCACAGATAAAGTTCCTTAAGCCAAATATGGAATAGACAAGAGCTACTCCTTGCTCAACGAAATGGACTCAACACCGCATATTAAACGCCTAAGAATGTACCTGACTAGTAAGTATCTTAAAACCTATGGATTGCTATGTCTCCGAAAGAGAATCAAGCATGTGTACAGGGGCATAAACGCAGCAGTGATAGGATTGGAGAGGTTCGGTGAGCAAATGAAGACCCTTTGAAGTCATATTGCATGGTACCCATTCCACGGGTTTCAGCTACCCAGGTTTAAGGTATTCTTCCTTCAGCTAAAACATGCATGTGGAACCTAGAGTATGATCAACCATGTGATCGGGAGACGTGTTCAAATATGTCTCAGTTTTCCTCCCCTGGTACTCGGGTGCAACATTCCAGACGCTTTACTAACACTCTCCCCACTTGGAGAGTCAGTCCCTTTAACCTCCTGTTTGTCCCAGTTTGCAATTTCTGCGGAAGATGAACAGGAATAGCGAGAACCAATGAGAGGCTAGCTGGAGGTGTCTGGACGGGCAAATTTAACTCTCATTTCCCACCAGGAAGAGGAATTAACCAAAGGCTCAGCATGCCGTGCCGGAACAAGATTAGGGCCTGAAGCCATCCTGCGGTGTTGCGGCCAGGTCACAAGAATGCGAGTTGAAGAAAGGAGCTCAGGGGCACTGTAATTCACAAACCTGCAGAGTTATAAATGACAGCTATCGTCCAAAAATAGACTGAAGTAAGGCTGCCAAGAGGACTTGAAAGCGGGGCAGAATTGCAGGAAACCGATTTCAGGAGGTAGACTGGAATTGCATTGAAAGCATAGGAAAAGAGGCAGAACGTCCACAATGATGCACTTGGCCAAAAAGGGCGTATGCGTTTTTTCCTGAATATATTCAGGAAAAAACGCATACGCCCTTTTTGGCCAACCAAGCAAGCTTGAAAAGGAAATCTGCACTACAATGAAGTCTCACTTCCCCCCGGTCAAAAGGGCCATCTGTAAAAAGTGTAAAATCCAGAAAGGCAGGACAGGCCATGGAGAACTGGGAGCCTTGTTATGCTGATGGGCGGGATGTAAATTGCCAACAGACACTCTGGAGAAGTGTATGGTGTTTCCTGAAACATCTAAAAAACAAAGCAACAGAGCCTAGGGCACTTCCACTTATGGTCCTATAGCTTAGGGAAATTAAAATCAAAAAGACACAGCCACCCCAAAGTTTGGGACGCCTCCGTTTACAAGAACCTCGTTTACCGTACAAGTTCAATATCACAGATAGTGAAAAATGGATAAAGAACTTGTGGTACTTACGTACAATGCAGTATCACTCAGCAATGAAATCTATGTCATGAGGCCCGTAGCAGCATAATGAGTGGATTCAGGTACGATGATTCTAACTGAAATAAGTCACACAGGAAAAGAAACATCATAAGATATCACTAATACACGGAATGTAAACTTGGCTACAGAGGAACTGCATTCCAAAACAGAACAGGGTCTCAAATTTAGAAAACCAACTTATGCTTGCTTAAGGGGAAAGGTGAGTTGGGGTGCTGCATAAAACCAGAGATTGAAATGAGCACAGATAAAGTTCCTTAAGCCAAATATGGAATAGACAAGAGCTACTCCTTGCTCAACGAAATGGACTCAAAACCCCATATTAAACGCCTAAGAATGTACCTGACTAGTAAGTATCTTAAAACCTATGGATTGCTATGTCTCCAAAAGAGAATCAAGCGTGTGTACAGGGGCATAAACGCAGCAGTGATAGGATTGGAGAGGTTCGGTGAGCAAATGAAGACCCTTTGAAGTCATATTGCATGGTACCCATTACACGGGTCTCAACTCTCCAGGTTTAAGGTATTCTTCCTTCAGCTAAAACATGCATGTGGAACCCAGAGTATGATCAACCATGTGAACGGGAGACGTGTTCAAATATGTCTCAGTTTTCCTCCCCTGGTACTCGGGTGCAACATTCCAGACGCTTTACTAACACTCTCCCGACTTGGAGAGTCAGTCCCTTTAACCTCCTGTTTGGCCCAGTTTGCAATTTCTGCGGAAGATGAACAGGAATAGCGAGAACAAATGAGAGACTAGCTGGAGGTGTCTGGACGGGCAAATTTAACTCTCATTTCCCACCAGGAAGAGGAATTAACCAAAGGCTCAGCATGCCGTGCCAGAACCAGATTAGGGCCTGAAGCCATCCTGCGGTGTTGCGGCCAGCTCACAAGAAAGCGAGTTGAAGAAAGGAGTTCAGGGGCACTGTAATTCACAAACCTGCAGAGTTATAAATGACAGCTATCGTCCAAAAATAGACTGAAGTAAGGCTGCCAAGAGGACTTGAAAGTGGGGCAGAATTGCAGGAAATCGATTTCAGGAGGTAGACTGGAATTGCATTGAAAGCATAGGAAAAGAGGCAGAACGTCCACAATGATGCACTTGGCCATAAAGGGCGTATGCGTTTTTTCCTGAATATATTCAGGAAAAAACGCATACGCCCTTTTTGGCCAACCAAGCAAGCTTGCAAAGGAAATCTGCACTACAATGAAGTCTCACTTCCCCCCTGGTCAAAAGGGCCATCTGAAAAAAGTGTAAAATCCAGAAAGGCAGGACAGGCCATGGAGAACTGGGAGCCTTGTTATGCTGATGGGCGGGATGTAAATTGCCAACAACCACTCGGGAGAAGTGTATGGTGTTTCCTGAAACATCTAAAAAACAAAGCAACAGAACCTAGGGCACTTCCACTTATGGTCCTATAGCTTAGGGAAATTAAAATCAAAAAGACACAGCCACCCCAAAGTTTGGAATGGCTCTGTTTACAAGAACCTCGTTTACAGTACCAGTTCAACATCGCAGAAAGTGAAAAATGGATAAAGAAGTTGTGGTATTTACTTACAAAGCAATATCTCTCAGCAATGAAATCTGTGTCATCAGGCCCTTAGCAGCACAATGAGTGGATTCAGGTATGATGATTCTAACTGAAATAAGTCACACAGAAAAAGAAACATCATAAGATATCAGTAATACACGGAATGTAAACTTGGCTACACAGGAACTGAATTACAGAACAGAACAGGGTCTCAAATTTAGAAAAACAACTTATGCTTGCTTAAGGGGAAAGGTGAGTTGGGGTGCTGCATAAAACCAGAGATTGAAATGAGCACAGATAAAGTTCCTTAAGCCAAATATGGAATAGACAAGAGCTACTCCTTGCTCAACGAAATGGACTCAACAGCGCATATTAAACGCCTAAGAATGTACCTGACTTGTAAGTATCTTAAAACCTATGGATTGCTATGTCTCCAAAAGAGAATCAAGCATGTGTACAGGGGCATAAACACAGCAGTGATAGGATTGGAGAGGTTCGGTGAACAAATGAAGACCCTTTGAAGTCATATTGCATGGTACCCATTCCACGGGTTTCAACTACCCAGGTTTAAGGTATTCTTCCTTCAGCTAAAACATGCATGTGGAACCTAGAGTATGATCAACCATGTGATCGGGAGACGTGTTTAAATATGTCTCAGTTTTCGTACCCTGGGACTCTGGTGCAACATTCCAGACGCTTTACTAACACTCTCCCGACTTGGAGAGTCAGTCCCTTTAACATCCTGTATGGCCCAGTTTGCAATTTCTGCGGAAGATGAACAGGAATAGCGAGAACCAATGAGAGACTAGCTGGAGGTGTCTGGACGGGCAAATTTAACTCTCATTTCCCACCAGGAAGAGGAATTAACCAAAGGCTCAGCGTGCCGTGCCGGAACCAGATTAGGGCCTGAAGCCATCCTGCGGTGTTGCGGCCAGGTCACAAGAAAGCGAGTTGAAGAAAGGAGCTCAGGGGCACTGTAATTCACAAACCTGCAGAGTTATAAATGACAGCTATCGTCCAAAAATAGACTGAAGTAAGGCTGCCAAGAGGACTTGAAAGCGGGGCAGAATTGCAGGAAACCGATTTCAGGAGGTAGACTGGAATTGCATTGAAAGCATAGGAAAAGAGGCAGAACGTTCACAATGATGCACTTGGCCAAAAAGGGCGTATGCGTTTTTTCCTGAATATATTCAGGAAAAAACGCATACGCCCTTTTTGGCCAACCAAGCAAGCTTGCAAAGGAAATCTGCACTACAATGAAGTCTCACTTCCCCCCGTCAAAAGGGCCATCTGAAAAAAGTGTAAAATCCAGAAAGGCAGGACAGGCCATGGAGAACTGGGAGCCTTGTTATGCTGATGGGCGGGATGTAAATTGCCAACAACCACTCCGGAGAAGTGTATGGTGTTTCCTGAAACATCTAAAAAACAAAGCAACAGAACCTAGGGCACTTCCACTTATGGTCCTATAGCTTAGGGAAATTAAAATCAAAAAGACACAGCCACCCCAACGTTTGGGACGCCTCCATTTACAAGAACCTCTTTTACCGTACAAGTTTAATATCACAGAAAGTGAAAAATGGATAAAGAACTTGTGGTACTTACGTACAATGCAGTATCACTCAGCAATGAAATCTATGTCATCAGGCCCGTAGCAGCATAATGAGTGGATTCAGGTACGATGATTCTAACTGAAATAAGTCACACAGAAAAAGAAACATCATAAGATATCACTAATACACGGAATGTAAACTTGGCTACACAGGAACTGCATTCCAAAACAGAACAGGGTCTCAAATTTAGAAACCCAACTTATGCTTGCTTAAGGGGAAAGGTGAGTTGGGGTGCTGCATAAAACCAGAGATTGAAATGAGCACAGATAAAGTTGCTTAAGCCAAATATGGAATAGACAAGAGCTACTCCTTGCTCAACGAAATGGACTCAAAACCCCATATTAAACGCCTAAGAATGTACCTGACTAGTAAGTATCTTAAAACCTATGGATTGCTATGTCTCCAAAAGAGAATCAAGCGTGTGTACAGGGGCATAAACGCAGCAGTGATAGGATTGGAGAGGTTCGGTGAGCAAATGAAGACCCTTTGAAGTCATATTGCATGGTACCCATTACATGGGTCTCAACTCTCCAGGTTTAAGGTATTCTTCCTTCAGCTAAAACATGCATGTGGAACCCAGAGTATGATCAACCATGTGAACGGGAGACGTGTTCAAATATGTCTCAGTTTTCCTCCACTGGTACTCGGGTGCAACATTCCAGACGCTTTACTAACACTCTCCCGACTTGGAGAGTCAGTCCCTTTAACCTCCTGTTTGGCCCAGTTTGCAATTTCTGCGGAAGATGAACAGGAATAGCGAGAACCAATGAGAGACTAGCTGGAGGTGTCTGGACGGGCAAATTTAACTCTCATTTCCCACCAGGAAGACGAATTAACCAAAGGCTCAGCATGCCGGGCAGGAACAAGATTAGGGCCTGAAGCCATCCTGCGGTGTTGCGGCCAGGTCACAAGAAAGCGAGTTGAAGAAAGGAGCTCAGGGGCACTGTAATTCACAAACCTGCAGAGTTATAAATGACAGCTATCGTCCAGAAATAGACTGAAGTAAGGCTGCCAAGAGGACTTGAAAGCGGGGCAGAATTGCAGGAAACCGATTTCAGGAGGTAGACTGGAATTGCATTGAAAGCATAGGAAAAGAGGCAGAACGTCCACAATGATGCACTTGGCCAAAAAGGGCGTATGCGTTTTTTCCTGAATATATTCAGGAAAAAACGCATACGCCCTTTTTGGCCAACCAAGCAAGCTTGCAAAGGAAATCTGCACTACAATGAAGTCTCACTTCCCCCCAGTCAAAAGGGCCATCTGAAAAAAGTGTAAAATCCAGAAAGGCAGGACAGGCCATGGAGAACTGGGAGCCTTGTTATGCTGATGGGCGGGATGTAAATTGCCAACAACCACTCGGGAGAAGTGTATGGTGTTTCCTGAAACATCTAAAAAACAAAGCAACAGAACCTAGGGCACTTCCATTTATGGTCCTATAGCTTAGGGAAATTAAAATCAAAAAGACACAGCCACCTCAAAGTTTGGAACGGCTCTGTTTACAAGAACCTCGTTTACAGTACAAGTTCAACATCGCAGAAAGTGAAAAATGGAGAAAGAAGTTGTGGTATTTACTTACAAAGCAATATCACTCAGCAATGAAATCTGTGTCATCAGGCCCTTAGCAGCACAATGAGTGGATTCAGGTATGATGATTCTAACTGAAATAAGACACACAGAAAAAGAAACATCATAAGATATCAGTAATACACGGAATGTAAACTTGGCTACACAGGAACTGAATTACAGAACAGAACAGGGTCTCAAATTTAGAAAACCAACTTATGCTTGCTTAAGGGGAAAGGTGAGTTGGGGTGCTGCATAAAACCAGAGATTGAAATGAGCACAGATAAAGTTCCTTAAGCCAAATATGGAATAGACAAGAGCTACTCCTTGCTCAACGAAATGGACTCAACACCGCATATTAAACGCCTAAGAATGTACCTGACTAGTAAGTATCTTAAAACCTATGGATTGCTATGTCTCCGAAAGAGAATCAAGCATGTGTACAGGGGCATAAACGCAGCAGTGATAGGATTGGAGAGGTTCGGTGAGCAAATGAAGACCCTTTGAAGTCATATTGCATGGTACCCATTCCACGGGTTTCAACTACCCAGGTTTTAGGTATTCTTCCTTCAGCTAAAACATGCATGTGGAACCCAGAGTATGATCAACCATGTGATCGGGAGACGTGTTCAAATATGTCTCAGTTTTCGTACCCTGGTACTCGGGTGCAACATTCCAGACGCTTTACTAACACTCTCCCCACTTGGAGAGTCAGCACCTTTAACCTCCTGTTTGGCCCAGTTTGCAATTTCTGCGGAAGATGAACAGGAATAGCGAGAACCAATGAGAGACTAGCTGGAGGTGTCTGGACGGGCAAATTTAACTCTCATTTCCCACCAGGAAGAGGAATTAACCAAAGGCTCAGCGTGCCGTGCCGGAACCAGATTAGGGCCTGAAGCCATCCTGCGGTGTTGCGGCCAGCTCACAAGAAAGCGAGTTGAAGAAAGGAGTTCAGGGACACTGTAATTCACAAACCTGCAGAGTTATAAATGACAGCTATCGTCCAAAAATAGACTGAAGTAAGGCTGCCAAGAGGACTTGAAAGCGGGGCAGAATTGCAGGAAACCGATTTCAGGAGGTAGACTGGAATTGCATTGAAAGCATAGGAAAAGAGGCAGAACGTCCACAATGATGCACTTGGCCAAAAAGGGCGTATGCGTTTTTTCCTGAATATATTCAGGAAAAAACGCATACGCCCTTTTTGGCCAACCAAGCAAGCTTGCAAAGGAAATCTGCACTACAATGAAGTCTCACTTCCCCCCGGTCAAAAGGGCCATCTGTAAAAAGTGTAAAATCCAGAAAAGCAGGACAGGCCATGGAGAACTGGAAGCCTTGTTATGCTGATGGGCGGGATGTAAATTGCCAACAGACACTCTGGAGAAGTGTATGGTGTTTCCTGAAACATCTAAAAAACAAAGCAACAGAGCCTAGGGCACTTCCACTTATGGTCCTATAGCTTAGGGAAATTAAAATCAAAAAGACACAGCCACCCCAAAGTTTGGGACGCCTCCGTTTACAAGAACCTCGTTTACCGTACAAGTTCAATATCACAGATAGTGAAAAATGGATAAAGAACTTGTGGTACTTACGTACAATGCAGTATCACTCAGCAATGAAATCTATGTCATCAGGCCCGTAGCAGCATAATGAGTGGATTCAGGTACGATGATTCTAACTGAAATAAGTCACACAGAAAAAGAAACATCATAAGATATCACTAATACACGGAATGTAAACTTGGCTACAGAGGAACTGCATTCCAAAACAGAACAGGGTCTCAAATTTAGAAAACCAACTTATGCTTGCTTAAGGGGAAAGGTGAGTTGGGGTGCTGCATAAAACCAGAGATTGAAATGAGCACAGATAAAGTTCCTTAAGCCAAATATGGAATAGACAAGAGCTACTCCTTGCTCAACGAAATGGACTCAAAACCCCATATTAAACGCCTAAGAATGTACCTGACTAGTAAGTATCTTAAAACCTATGGATTGCTATGTCTCCAAAAGATAATCAAGCATGTGTACAGGGGCATAAACGCAGCAGTGATAGGATTGGAGAGGTTCGGTGAGCAAATGAAGACCCTTTGAAGTCATATTGCATGGTACCCATTCCACGGGTCTCAACTCTCCAGGTTTAAGGTATTCTTCCTTCAGCTAAAACATGCATGTGGAACCTAGAGTATGATCAACCATGTGATCGGGAGACGTGTTTAAATATGTCTCAGTTTTCGTACCCTGGGACTCTGGTGCAACATTCCAGACGCTTTACTAACACTCTCCCGACTTGGAGAGTCAGTCCCTTTAACATCCTGTATGGCCCAGTTTGCAATTTCTGCGGAAGATGAACAGGAATAGCGAGAACCAATGAGAGACTAGCTGGAGGTGTCTGGACGGGCAAATTTAACTCTCATTTCCCACCAGGAAGAGGAATTAACCAAAGGCTCAGCGTGCCGTGCCGGAACCAGATTAGGGCCTGAAGCCATCCTGCGGTGTTGCGGCCAGGTCACAAGAAAGCGAGTTGAAGAAAGGAGCTCAGGGGCACTGTAATTCACAAACCTGCAGAGTTATAAATGACAGCTATCGTCCAAAAATAGACTGAAGTAAGGCTGCCAAGAGGACTTGAAAGCGGGGCAGAATTGCAGGAAACCGATTTCAGGAGGTAGACTGGAATTGCATTGAAAGCATAGGAAAAGAGGCAGAACGTTCACAATGATGCACTTGGCCAAAAAGGGCGTATGCGTTTTTTCCTGAATATATTCAGGAAAAAACGCATACGCCCTTTTTGGCCAACCAAGCAAGCTTGCAAAGGAAATCTGCACTACAATGAAGTCTCACTTCCCCCCGTCAAAAGGGCCATCTGAAAAAAGTGTAAAATCCAGAAAGGCAGGACAGGCCATGGAGAACTGGGAGCCTTGTTATGCTGATGGGCGGGATGTAAATTGCCAACAACCACTCCGGAGAAGTGTATGGTGTTTCCTGAAACATCTAAAAAACAAAGCAACAGAACCTAGGGCACTTCCACTTATGGTCCTATAGCTTAGGGAAATTAAAATCAAAAAGACACAGCCACCCCAACGTTTGGGACGCCTCCATTTACAAGAACCTCTTTTACCGTACAAGTTTAATATCACAGAAAGTGAAAAATGGATAAAGAACTTGTGGTACTTACGTACAATGCAGTATCACTCAGCAATGAAATCTATGTCATCAGGCCCGTAGCAGCATAATGAGTGGATTCAGGTACGATGATTCTAACTGAAATAAGTCACACAGAAAAAGAAACATCATAAGATATCACTAATACACGGAATGTAAACTTGGCTACACAGGAACTGCATTCCAAAACAGAACAGGGTCTCAAATTTAGAAACCCAACTTATGCTTGCTTAAGGGGAAAGGTGAGTTGGGGTGCTGCATAAAACCAGAGATTGAAATGAGCACAGATAAAGTTGCTTAAGCCAAATATGGAATAGACAAGAGCTACTCCTTGCTCAACGAAATGGACTCAAAACCCCATATTAAACGCCTAAGAATGTACCTGACTAGTAAGTATCTTAAAACCTATGGATTGCTATGTCTCCAAAAGAGAATCAAGCGTGTGTACAGGGGCATAAACGCAGCAGTGATAGGATTGGAGAGGTTCGGTGAGCAAATGAAGACCCTTTGAAGTCATATTGCATGGTACCCATTACATGGGTCTCAACTCTCCAGGTTTAAGGTATTCTTCCTTCAGCTAAAACATGCATGTGGAACCCAGAGTATGATCAACCATGTGAACGGGAGACGTGTTCAAATATGTCTCAGTTTTCCTCCACTGGTACTCGGGTGCAACATTCCAGACGCTTTACTAACACTCTCCCGACTTGGAGAGTCAGTCCCTTTAACCTCCTGTTTGGCCCAGTTTGCAATTTCTGCGGAAGATGAACAGGAATAGCGAGAACCAATGAGAGACTAGCTGGAGGTGTCTGGACGGGCAAATTTAACTCTCATTTCCCACCAGGAAGACGAATTAACCAAAGGCTCAGCATGCCGGGCAGGAACAAGATTAGGGCCTGAAGCCATCCTGCGGTGTTGCGGCCAGGTCACAAGAAAGCGAGTTGAAGAAAGGAGCTCAGGGGCACTGTAATTCACAAACCTGCAGAGTTATAAATGACAGCTATCGTCCAGAAATAGACTGAAGTAAGGCTGCCAAGAGGACTTGAAAGCGGGGCAGAATTGCAGGAAACCGATTTCAGGAGGTAGACTGGAATTGCATTGAAAGCATAGGAAAAGAGGCAGAACGTCCACAATGATGCACTTGGCCAAAAAGGGCGTATGCGTTTTTTCCTGAATATATTCAGGAAAAAACGCATACGCCCTTTTTGGCCAACCAAGCAAGCTTGCAAAGGAAATCTGCACTACAATGAAGTCTCACTTCCCCCCAGTCAAAAGGGCCATCTGAAAAAAGTGTAAAATCCAGAAAGGCAGGACAGGCCATGGAGAACTGGGAGCCTTGTTATGCTGATGGGCGGGATGTAAATTGCCAACAACCACTCGGGAGAAGTGTATGGTGTTTCCTGAAACATCTAAAAAACAAAGCAACAGAACCTAGGGCACTTCCATTTATGGTCCTATAGCTTAGGGAAATTAAAATCAAAAAGACACAGCCACCTCAAAGTTTGGAACGGCTCTGTTTACAAGAACCTCGTTTACAGTACAAGTTCAACATCGCAGAAAGTGAAAAATGGAGAAAGAAGTTGTGGTATTTACTTACAAAGCAATATCACTCAGCAATGAAATCTGTGTCATCAGGCCCTTAGCAGCACAATGAGTGGATTCAGGTATGATGATTCTAACTGAAATAAGACACACAGAAAAAGAAACATCATAAGATATCAGTAATACACGGAATGTAAACTTGGCTACACAGGAACTGAATTACAGAACAGAACAGGGTCTCAAATTTAGAAAACCAACTTATGCTTGCTTAAGGGGAAAGGTGAGTTGGGGTGCTGCATAAAACCAGAGATTGAAATGAGCACAGATAAAGTTCCTTAAGCCAAATATGGAATAGACAAGAGCTACTCCTTGCTCAACGAAATGGACTCAACACCGCATATTAAACGCCTAAGAATGTACCTGACTAGTAAGTATCTTAAAACCTATGGATTGCTATGTCTCCGAAAGAGAATCAAGCATGTGTACAGGGGCATAAACGCAGCAGTGATAGGATTGGAGAGGTTCGGTGAGCAAATGAAGACCCTTTGAAGTCATATTGCATGGTACCCATTCCACGGGTTTCAACTACCCAGGTTTTAGGTATTCTTCCTTCAGCTAAAACATGCATGTGGAACCCAGAGTATGATCAACCATGTGATCGGGAGACGTGTTCAAATATGTCTCAGTTTTCGTACCCTGGTACTCGGGTGCAACATTCCAGACGCTTTACTAACACTCTCCCCACTTGGAGAGTCAGCACCTTTAACCTCCTGTTTGGCCCAGTTTGCAATTTCTGCGGAAGATGAACAGGAATAGCGAGAACCAATGAGAGACTAGCTGGAGGTGTCTGGACGGGCAAATTTAACTCTCATTTCCCACCAGGAAGAGGAATTAACCAAAGGCTCAGCGTGCCGTGCCGGAACCAGATTAGGGCCTGAAGCCATCCTGCGGTGTTGCGGCCAGCTCACAAGAAAGCGAGTTGAAGAAAGGAGTTCAGGGACACTGTAATTCACAAACCTGCAGAGTTATAAATGACAGCTATCGTCCAAAAATAGACTGAAGTAAGGCTGCCAAGAGGACTTGAAAGCGGGGCAGAATTGCAGGAAACCGATTTCAGGAGGTAGACTGGAATTGCATTGAAAGCATAGGAAAAGAGGCAGAACGTCCACAATGATGCACTTGGCCAAAAAGGGCGTATGCGTTTTTTCCTGAATATATTCAGGAAAAAACGCATACGCCCTTTTTGGCCAACCAAGCAAGCTTGCAAAGGAAATCTGCACTACAATGAAGTCTCACTTCCCCCCGGTCAAAAGGGCCATCTGTAAAAAGTGTAAAATCCAGAAAAGCAGGACAGGCCATGGAGAACTGGAAGCCTTGTTATGCTGATGGGCGGGATGTAAATTGCCAACAGACACTCTGGAGAAGTGTATGGTGTTTCCTGAAACATCTAAAAAACAAAGCAACAGAGCCTAGGGCACTTCCACTTATGGTCCTATAGCTTAGGGAAATTAAAATCAAAAAGACACAGCCACCCCAAAGTTTGGGACGCCTCCGTTTACAAGAACCTCGTTTACCGTACAAGTTCAATATCACAGATAGTGAAAAATGGATAAAGAACTTGTGGTACTTACGTACAATGCAGTATCACTCAGCAATGAAATCTATGTCATCAGGCCCGTAGCAGCATAATGAGTGGATTCAGGTACGATGATTCTAACTGAAATAAGTCACACAGAAAAAGAAACATCATAAGATATCACTAATACACGGAATGTAAACTTGGCTACAGAGGAACTGCATTCCAAAACAGAACAGGGTCTCAAATTTAGAAAACCAACTTATGCTTGCTTAAGGGGAAAGGTGAGTTGGGGTGCTGCATAAAACCAGAGATTGAAATGAGCACAGATAAAGTTCCTTAAGCCAAATATGGAATAGACAAGAGCTACTCCTTGCTCAACGAAATGGACTCAAAACCCCATATTAAACGCCTAAGAATGTACCTGACTAGTAAGTATCTTAAAACCTATGGATTGCTATGTCTCCAAAAGATAATCAAGCATGTGTACAGGGGCATAAACGCAGCAGTGATAGGATTGGAGAGGTTCGGTGAGCAAATGAAGACCCTTTGAAGTCATATTGCATGGTACCCATTCCACGGGTCTCAACTCTCCAGGTTTAAGGTATTCTTCCTTCAGCTAAAACATGCATGTGGAACCTAGAGTATGATCAACCATGTGAACGGGAGACGTGTTCAAATATGTCTCAGTTTTCCTCCCCTGGTACTCGGGTGCAACATTCCAGACGCTTTACTAACACTCTCCCGACTTGGAGGGTCAGTCCCTTTAACCTCCTGTATGGCCCAGTTTGCAATTTCTGCGGAAGATGAACAGGAATAGCGAGAACCAATGAGAGACTAGCTGGAGGTGTCTGGACGGGCAAATTTAACTCTCATTTCGCACCAGGAAGAGGAATTAACCAAAGGCTCAGCATGCCGGGCCGCAACCAGATTAGGGCCTGAAGCCATCCTGCGGTGTTGCGGCCAGGTCACAAGAAAGCGAGTTGAAGAAAGGAGCTCAGGGGCACTGTAATTCACAAACCTGCAGAGTTATAAATGACAGCTATCGTCCAAAAATAGACTGAAGTAAGGCTGCCAAGAGGACTTGAAAGCGGGGCAGAATTGCAGGAAACCGATTTCAGGAGGTAGACTGGAATTGCATTGAAAGCATAGGAAAAGAGGCAGAACGTCCACAATGATGCACTTGGCCAAAAAGGGCGTATGCGTTTTTTCCTGAATATATTCAGGAAAAAACGCATACGCCCTTTTTGGCCAACCAAGCAAGCTTGCAAAGGAAATCTGCACTACAATGAAGTCTCACTTCCCCCCGTCAAAAGGGCCATCTGAAAAAAGTGTAAAATCCAGAAAGGCAGGACAGGCCATGGAGAACTGGGAGCCTTGTTATGCTGATGGGCGGGATGTAAATTGCCAACAACCACTCGGGAGAAGTGTATGGTGTTTCCTGAAACATCTAAAAAACAAAGCAACAGAACCTAGGGCACTTCCACTTATGGTCCTATAGCTTAGGGAAATTAAAATCAAAAAGACACAGCCACCCCAACGTTTGGGACGCCTCCATTTACAAGAACCTCGTTTACCGTACAAGTTTAATATCACAGAAAGTGAAAAATGGATAAAGAACTTGTGGTACTTACGTACAATGCAGTATCACTCAGCAATGAAATCTATGTCATCAGGCCCGTAGCAGCATAATGAGTGGATTCAGGTACGATGATTCTAACTGAAATAAGTCACACAGAAAAAGAAACATCATAAGATATCACTAATACACGGAATGTAAACTTGGCTACACAGGAACTGCATTCCAAAACAGAACAGGGTCTCAAATTTAGAAACCCAACTTATGCTTGCTTAAGGGGAAAGGTGAGTTGGGGTGCTGCATAAAACCAGAGATTGAAATGAGCACAGATAAAGTTGCTTAAGCCAAATATGGAATAGACAAGAGCTACTCCTTGCTCAACGAAATGGACTCAAAACCCCATATTAAACGCCTAAGAATGTACCTGACTAGTAAGTATCTTAAAACCTATGGATTGCTATGTCTCCAAAAGAGAATCAAGCGTGTGTACAGGGGCATAAACGCAGCAGTGATAGGATTGGAGAGGTTCGGTGAGCAAATGAAGACCCTTTGAAGTCATATTGCATGGTACCCATTACATGGGTCTCAACTCTCCAGGTTTAAGGTATTCTTCCTTCAGCTAAAACATGCATGTGGAACCCAGAGTATGATCAACCATGTGAACGGGAGACGTGTTCAAATATGTCTCAGTTTTCCTCCACTGGTACTCGGGTGCAACATTCCAGACGCTTTACTAACACTCTCCCGACTTGGAGAGTCAGTCCCTTTAACCTCCTGTTTGGCCCAGTTTGCAATTTCTGCGGAAGATGAACAGGAATAGCGAGAACCAATGAGAGACTAGCTGGAGGTGTCTGGACGGGCAAATTTAACTCTCATTTCCCACCAGGAAGACGAAATAACCAAAGGCTCAGCGTGCCGTGCCGGAACCAGATTAGGGTCTGAAGCCATCCTGCGGTGTTGCGGCCAGCTCACAAGAAAGCGAGTTGAAGAAAGGAGCTCAGGGGCACTGTAATTCACAAACCTGTAGAGTTATAAATGACAGCTATCGTCCAAAAATAGACTGAAGTAAGGCTGCCAAGAGGACTTGAAAGCGGGGCAGAATTGCAGGAAACCGATTTCAGGAGGTAGAGTGGAATTGCATTGAAAGCATAGGAAAAGAGGCAGGACGTCCACAATGATGCACTTGGCCAAAAAGGGCGTATGCGTTTTTTCCTGAATATATTCAGGAAAAAACGCATACGCCCTTTTTGGCCAACCAAGCAAGCTTGCAAAGGAAATCTGCACTACAATGAAGTCTCACTTCCCCCCGGTCAAAAGGGCCATCTGAAAAAAGTGTAAAATCCAGAAAGGCAGGACAGGCCATGGAGAACTGGGAGCCTTGTTATGCTGATGGGCGGGATGTAAATTGCCAACAGACACTCCGGAGAAGTGTATGGTGTTTCCTGAAACATCTAAAAAACAAAGCAACAGAGCCTAGGGCACTTCCACTTATGGTCCTATAGCTTAGGGAAATTAAAATCAAAAAGACACAGCCACCCCAAAGTTTGGGACGCCTCTGTTTACAAGAACCTCGTTTACAGTACAAGTTCAACATCGCAGAAAGTGAAAAATGGATAAAGAATTTGTGGTATTTACTTACAAAGCAATATCACTCAGCAATGAAATCTGTGTCATCAGGCCCTTAGCAGCACAATGAGTGTATTCAGGTATGATGATTCTAACTGAAATAAGTCACACAGAAAAAGAAACATCATAAGATATCAGTAATACACGGAATGTAAACTTGGCTACACAGGAACTGAATTACAGAACAGAACAGGGTCTCAAATTTAGAAAACCAACTTATGCTTGCTTAAGGGGAAAGGTGAGTTGGGGTGCTGCATAAAACCAGAGATTGAAATGAGCACAGATAAAGTTCCTTAAGCCAAATATGGAATAGACAAGAGCTACTCCTTGCTCAAAGAAATGGACTCAACACCGCATATTAAACGCCTAAGAATGTACCTGACTAGTAAGTATCTTAAAACCTATGGATTGCTATGTCTCCGAAAGAGAATCAAGCATGTGTACAGGGGCATAAACGCAGCAGTGATAGGATTGGAGAGGTTTGGTGAGCAAATGAAGACCCTTTGAAGTCATATTGCATGGTACCCATTACACGGGTCTTAACTCTCCAGGTTTAAGGTATTCTTCCTTCAACTAAAACATGCATGTGGAACACAAGTATGATCAACCATGTGAACGGGAGACGTGTTCAAATATGTCTCAGTTTTCCTCCCCTGGTACTCGGGTGCAACATTCCAGACCCTTTACTAACACTCTCCCGACTTGGAGAGTCAGCGCCTTTAACCTCCTGTTTGGCCCAGTTTGCAATTTCTGCGGAAGATGAACAGGAATAGGGAGAACCAATGAGAGACTAGCTGGAGGTGTCTGGACGGGCAAATTTAACTCTCATTTCCCACCAGGAAGAGGAAATAACCAAAGGCTCAGCGTGCCGTGCCGGAACCATATTAGGGCCTGAAGCCATCCTGCGGTGTTGCGGCCAGCTCAAAAGAAAGCGAGTTGAAGAAAGGAGCTCAGGGTCTCTGTAATTCACAAATCTGCAGAGTTATAAATGACAGCTATCGTCCAAAAATAGACTGAAGTAAGGCTGCCAAGAGGACTTGAAAGCGGGGCAGAATTGCAGGATACCGATTTCAGGAGGTAGACTGGAATTGCATTGAAAGCATAGGAAAAGAGGCAGAACGTCCACAATGATGCACTTTGCCAAAAGGGCGTATGCGTTTTTTCCTGAATATATTCAGGAAAAAACGCATACGCACTTTTTGGCCAACCAAGCAAGCTTGCAAAGGAAATCTGCACTACAATGAAGTCTCACTTCCCCCCGGTCAAAAGGGCCATCTGAAAAAAGTGTAAAACCCAGAAAGGCAGGACAGGCCATGGAGAACTGGGAGCCTTGTTATGCTGATGGGCGGGATGTAAATTGCCAACAACCACTCGGGAGAAGTGTATGGTGTTTCCTGAAACATCTAAAAAACAAAGCAACAGAACCTAGGGCACTTCCACTTATGGTCCTATAGCTTAGGGAAATTAAAATCAAAAAGACACAGCCACCCCAACGTTTGGGACGCCTCCATTTACAAGAACCTCGTTTACCGTACAAGTTTAATATCACAGAAAGTGAAAAATGGATAAAGAACTTGTGGTACTTACGTACAATGCAGTATCACTCAGCAATGAAATCTATGTCATCAGGCCCGTAGCAGCATAATGAGTGGATTCAGGTACGATGATTCTAACTGAAATAAGTCACACAGAAAAAGAAACATCATAAGATATCACTAATACACGGAATGTAAACTTGGCTACACAGGAACTGCATTCCAAAACAGAACAGGGTCTCAAATTTAGAAACCCAACTTATGCTTGCTTAAGGGGAAAGGTGAGTTGGGGTGCTGCATAAAACCAGAGATTGAAATGAGCACAGATAAAGTTGCTTAAGCCAAATATGGAATAGACAAGAGCTACTCCTTGCTCAACGAAATGGACTCAAAACCCCATATTAAACGCCTAAGAATGTACCTGACTAGTAAGTATCTTAAAACCTATGGATTGCTATGTCTCCAAAAGAGAATCAAGCGTGTGTACAGGGGCATAAACGCAGCAGTGATAGGATTGGAGAGGTTCGGTGAGCAAATGAAGACCCTTTGAAGTCATATTGCATGGTACCCATTACATGGGTCTCAACTCTCCAGGTTTAAGGTATTCTTCCTTCAGCTAAAACATGCATGTGGAACCCAGAGTATGATCAACCATGTGAACGGGAGACGTGTTCAAATATGTCTCAGTTTTCCTCCACTGGTACTCGGGTGCAACATTCCAGACGCTTTACTAACACTCTCCCGACTTGGAGAGTCAGTCCCTTTAACCTCCTGTTTGGCCCAGTTTGCAATTTCTGCGGAAGATGAACAGGAATAGCGAGAACCAATGAGAGACTAGCTGGAGGTGTCTGGACGGGCAAATTTAACTCTCATTTCCCACCAGGAAGACGAAATAACCAAAGGCTCAGCGTGCCGTGCCGGAACCAGATTAGGGTCTGAAGCCATCCTGCGGTGTTGCGGCCAGCTCACAAGAAAGCGAGTTGAAGAAAGGAGCTCAGGGGCACTGTAATTCACAAACCTGTAGAGTTATAAATGACAGCTATCGTCCAAAAATAGACTGAAGTAAGGCTGCCAAGAGGACTTGAAAGCGGGGCAGAATTGCAGGAAACCGATTTCAGGAGGTAGAGTGGAATTGCATTGAAAGCATAGGAAAAGAGGCAGGACGTCCACAATGATGCACTTGGCCAAAAAGGGCGTATGCGTTTTTTCCTGAATATATTCAGGAAAAAACGCATACGCCCTTTTTGGCCAACCAAGCAAGCTTGCAAAGGAAATCTGCACTACAATGAAGTCTCACTTCCCCCCGGTCAAAAGGGCCATCTGAAAAAAGTGTAAAATCCAGAAAGGCAGGACAGGCCATGGAGAACTGGGAGCCTTGTTATGCTGATGGGCGGGATGTAAATTGCCAACAGACACTCCGGAGAAGTGTATGGTGTTTCCTGAAACATCTAAAAAACAAAGCAACAGAGCCTAGGGCACTTCCACTTATGGTCCTATAGCTTAGGAAATTAAAATCAAAAAGACACAGCCACCCCAAAGTTTGGGACGCCTCTGTTTACAAGAACCTCGTTTACAGTACAAGTTCAACATCGCAGAAAGTGAAAAATGGATAAAGAATTTGTGGTATTTACTTACAAAGCAATATCACTCAGCAATGAAATCTGTGTCATCAGGCCCTTAGCAGCACAATGAGTGTATTCAGGTATGATGATTCTAACTGAAATAAGTCACACAGAAAAAGAAACATCATAAGATATCAGTAATACACGGAATGTAAACTTGGCTACACAGGAACTGAATTACAGAACAGAACAGGGTCTCAAATTTAGAAAACCAACTTATGCTTGCTTAAGGGGAAAGGTGAGTTGGGGTGCTGCATAAAACCAGAGATTGAAATGAGCACAGATAAAGTTCCTTAAGCCAAATATGGAATAGACAAGAGCTACTCCTTGCTCAAAGAAATGGACTCAACACCGCATATTAAACGCCTAAGAATGTACCTGACTAGTAAGTATCTTAAAACCTATGGATTGCTATGTCTCCGAAAGAGAATCAAGCATGTGTACAGGGGCATAAACGCAGCAGTGATAGGATTGGAGAGGTTTGGTGAGCAAATGAAGACCCTTTGAAGTCATATTGCATGGTACCCATTACACGGGTCTTAACTCTCCAGGTTTAAGGTATTCTTCCTTCAACTAAAACATGCATGTGGAACACAAGTATGATCAACCATGTGAACGGGAGACGTGTTCAAATATGTCTCAGTTTTCCTCCCCTGGTACTCGGGTGCAACATTCCAGACCCTTTACTAACACTCTCCCGACTTGGAGAGTCAGCGCCTTTAACCTCCTGTTTGGCCCAGTTTGCAATTTCTGCGGAAGATGAACAGGAATAGGGAGAACCAATGAGAGACTAGCTGGAGGTGTCTGGACGGGCAAATTTAACTCTCATTTCCCACCAGGAAGAGGAAATAACCAAAGGCTCAGCGTGCCGTGCCGGAACCATATTAGGGCCTGAAGCCATCCTGCGGTGTTGCGGCCAGCTCAAAAGAAAGCGAGTTGAAGAAAGGAGCTCAGGGTCTCTGTAATTCACAAATCTGCAGAGTTATAAATGACAGCTATCGTCCAAAAATAGACTGAAGTAAGGCTGCCAAGAGGACTTGAAAGCGGGGCAGAATTGCAGGATACCGATTTCAGGAGGTAGACTGGAATTGCATTGAAAGCATAGGAAAAGAGGCAGAACGTCCACAATGATGCACTTTGCCAAAAGGGCGTATGCGTTTTTTCCTGAATATATTCAGGAAAAAACGCATACGCCCTTTTTGGCCAACCAAGCAAGCTTGCAAAGGAAATCTGCACTACAATGAAGTCTCACTTCCCCCCGGTCAAAAGGGCCATCTGAAAAAAGTGTAAAACCCAGAAAGGCAGGACAGGCCATGGAGAACTGGGAGCCTTGTTATGCTGATGGGCGGGATGTAAATTGCCAACAGACACTTGGGAGATGTGTATGGTGTTTCCTGAAACATCTAAAAAACAAAGCAACAGGGCCTAGGGCACTTCCACTTATGGTCCTATAGCTTAGGGAAATTAATATCAAAAAGACACAGCAACCCCAAAATTTGGGATGGCTCTTTTTACAGAAATGTCTTCTACGGCACAAGTTAAATATCCCAGAGAGCAAATAATGGATAAAGAAGTTGCGGTACTTATGTACAACAGAATACCACTCAGCAATGAAATCTATGTCACCAGGCCCGTACCAGCATAATGAGTGCATTGAGGCACGATGATTCTAAGTGAAATAAGTCACACAGAAAAAGAAACATCATAAGGTATCACTAATACACGGAATGTGAACTTGGCTACACATGAACTGAATTACAAAACAGAACAGGGTCTCAAGTTTAGAAAACCAACTTATGCCTGCTTAAGGGGGAAGGTGAGTTGGGGTGCTGCATAAAAGCAGAGTTTGAAATTAGCACAGATACCGTTCCATAAGCCAAATATGTAATAGACAAGAGCTACCCCTTGCTCAACGAAATGGATTCAACAATGAGGTATCACCTCACACCTGGTAGAATAGGCATCATTGAAAATCTACAAACAAAAAATGCTGGAAAGGGTGTGGAGAAAAGGAACCCTCTTCCACTATTGTGGGAATATAAATTGATACAGTCATTATGGAGAACAATATGGAATTTCTTAAGAAACTAACAATAGAATTACCATATGATACAGCAATCCCAGTACTGGACATATACCCAGACAAAACCATAAATCAAAAAGAGTCATTCACTGCAATGTTCATTGCATCACTATTTACAATATCGAGGTAATGGAAGCAACCTAAATGCCCACAGACAGACGAATGCATAAAGCTGTGGTACATATATAAAATGGAATATTACTAAGCCATGAAAAGGAATGAAATTGGGTCATTTGTAGAGACGTCGATGGATCTAGAGACTGTCATACAGAGTGAAGTAAGTCAGAAAGAGAAAAACAAATCTTGTATATTCATGCATATATGTGGAACCTAGAAAAACTGTACAGATTAACCATTTTGCAAGGCATAAATAGAGCAACAGATGTAGACAACAAACGTATGGACAACAAGGGGGGAAAGCTGTTGGGGGGGTGGTGGTGGGAGGAGTTGAGAGACTGGGATTGGCATGTATACATTTATATGTATAAAATAGATAACCAATAAGAACCTGCTGTATAAAAATATAAAATAAAATTCAAAATTAAAAAGAAGTAAAATTTAAAAAATAAAACAGAAAAAACAATTATTCCCTGCACATACATGTATTTATATGAATAAATTATTTCCATGCTTATATCTGTAAATACAAAAAAGAGGAATAAAATCTACCTTGAACCAAAAACGAAAAAGAGAAAAAAAACACAGAACCCACCAGTTACACAGAGGAAAACCATATCAGGGCACTTGCTCCAGTTGTAAACAATTCTGAAGTTGGTCAGTGGTGGGGAATCGTCTCCCATTCAGCCAGCAGCCCCCACGCAACAAGCGTCCTCATTGCAAAGCTGGGGCACCGTGCCGAGGCATCTGTGAGTAAACGTGAGCTGAGCCCCAGGCCAGTTGCTGCTGAACTATTCCCACCCATCCCAGGTAAAACACCTGAATATATACAAGGACTTGAAAGCCTAGAGGAAGGGCCATAGAGCCACACGAGTGACAGCATGCCGACCGACTTGGTGCCTGCAGCCAGCCAGGATGGTCCTGGCCCTGGGTGCTCTTCTGGAAGATTTCCATTTCCCTGCCTGAGATACCCGTCCTGTCCCTGCCCCCACTGCTTTTTTCCTTCCTCACCTCTGCCCAGGGAGAAATTCCAGCAGCAGGTATGGGTGACACATCCTCTTCTTTAGCAGGTGGCAGCCTGGCAACTGCTGCAGAAAGTCCAGCAGAGCCCCACTCACACTGGGCCACCCACAAAGCCGTGGCCTCTCACTCCCTCCCACCAGCCCAGCCCCGAGACTGCTGACAGGGCAGAGAAAATGGCGTCAGGCACGGCTGCAGGGGCTCTTGCTGCCTGGAGTGGTATTTATATTGATCTCAACCCAGGCACACCTGGGGAGGGCTGGCCGGCACGGTAAGGCTGCCCAGGTCAGCCAATCATCACCCCTCAGGGGCTCACAGTTGCAGAAAATGGAACTTGCTGAACCGGCCAGGTCCAAGGAACAGGTGTGGGCTCCTGAGAGTCAGGATAGACAAGGGGCTGCAGCTTTGGCTTGTTTTCTAATCATTTTATCTGGCCCATGAGTGGGAGACAACTTCAAGAAAACCCTCTCCTAATGAGAGGAACCCAGGAGTCAGGGAGAGGAGGGGTGGGTGGTGGTTGGAGACAGAGGCCTGGTGCCCCGGGTGCAGTGGAAGTCTCTGGAAGACCAGGTGGAGGGAGGCCTCACGGAGTGATGCCCAGGGTCACAGACCTGTCGCAGCTGCTGTTTGTTAGTTCAAGTCCTGCTCTGAGGTGCTCTGTGTCAGCTCTGAGCGACAGGTGAGCTGGGGGTGCTCTGCAATGAGGGCTATGTGCACGGTTCCTGTGTGCCCAGCCCTGCCACGGTACCTGCAAGGGTAGCTCTGTATCCTGGGAGGGGCCTGACCACGAGAGCCCCGTGGGCTGGGGTGGGGGTGGGGTACCTGCCCAGGTGAGCTCCATATTCTGGGATTGGTCTGACCACGAGAGCCCCATGGGCTGCTGGGGACCTGGTAAAGGATGTCAGGACAGTCAGTGAAGCCACCGAGGATATACCTCCAGTTGCTCCTAATTCCTACACCCTGCTGGTCATTCTACCAACCACCAGGACATGGTATTCTGTATTAGTCTTCAATGATGCCTTCTTTTGTATTCCATTAGTCCCAGAGTCACAAGAAATTTTGGCTTGTGAGTGGCAGGACTCAACATACAACTAAAACAATACTTCCGGGCCGTCTGGCCCCAAGGGTGCAAAAATTCCCACACCATCTTTGGGGAAAGCTTAGCTAAAGACCTAAAAGTTCTACCTCTGGAAAAGGAAACCCTCCTTCAATATGCAGACGACATTCTGATCACCAGCCCTACTAAGGAGGCCTCTGAACTACCAAGCCAATAAAGGATAGAAGTTGTCCAAGAAAAAGCTCAAATATCACAGACTGCGGTGACCTGCCTGGGCTTCATTCTCACAGAAGGTCAGAGAAGCCCATCCCAGGAAAGGGAAAAAACCATTTTCAGCCTTACCCCTTTCTAAAACTAGAAGACAGCTTAGGGGTTCCTGGGGAGGCCAGGGTTTGCTGCTTCTGGATCCCTAGCTACAGTCTACTAGCTGGGCCTCTATATGAAACACTGAAAGGAAAAGATGATGATCCTTTTGAATAGAATCCAGAAGTGGCCTTTCAAGAATGGAAAGAGCAGTCAATTCAGACCCTTGCCCTGGAACTCCCTAATTTAGCTAAACCCTTTGACCTTTACATTCCCGGTGAAAGGTGAATCGCCATTGGAGAATTAGTGCAAAAACTGGGACCACTTGAAATGGAACAATGCAAGAATGCCATCCAGGTAGGATAAACTACGGTCACTAAGGGGCTTGGCCCACTGCCACATCTGGCCAAGATACTGGCGGTATCTAAAAACCTGGAAATCAGCAGCCCAAAAGGCCACCTCCCTCCTAAGGGAAAAGGACCCCACGTGGTGATCCTAACCACCAACCATGCCCTGAAGTTGCAGGGTTCGCTCCGTGGGCACACCGACCTCGAGTGAGGAGGCCCTCCAACTCCAACATCCAGAGAGATAACCGGGGGCAACAGGGCACCATGACGACTCGTGTGAACATCACTTGACCTGGAGTTTCTCTCATAAAACAACAAGAGTGTGTCCCAAAAGAGTAGACTACTGCTTGCAGGACTTACTGCACCCAGAGGGGAGCTAATAATCTTGGCGGGGGAACAGTATACCACACTGTCACCATAGAAAAGCCTACAGACACCATGATGATGGTGGCCAATAAGACCGGCTGGACTCCTGTTTACTTCAAAAGGCTGTTGACTCAGTAGCCATCATGGTCCTTGATCACCACTGACCCTGGACTGTCTGGGAGTTGAGCGGGCAGGGCTCTGACACCTGGTGCTGTTTGTACGTTAATTCAGGGGCCTAACTGAAGAAAGCGCAGACTACTGGTCAGAGCATCTAGGCTGGCAGAGACGGTCAGCCTAAGGTGGCCGAACAAATGTGGGGCGGGGTGAAACCGGCCCCCACAGCGTCTCTGCACATCTCTTTCCTGGACCCTTAAAGGTCATTAGAATCTATAACACTTCCAATGCTGGTGCTCAGGTGGACGAGCAGGGAGGCAGGGGTCCTGGGGACAATCAACGTCACCGGGAGGCTGCTGGGGAGAAGCTCTGACCCTCGCCCCAGGGTATGAGGGCTCCCAACTCAGCACTCAGCAGTTACAGAAGAAGGGTCTGCACCCTCAGCACTCCAAGAATGAGGAACGGGACAAAAGGCAGAGGAGGGGTTTGTCCCCAGCAAAGCCCATTAAAAATCCCTGGGAGATAAAAATAGAATCTGGGCAATAAAGTCAAGTCTAACCTTTTTTATCCTTTGTGCTTTGTCTAATTTCACGTGCTCCTAGGGTCCCGCATGCAGAGGTTCCACACCCGGCACTTCAGACCAGATTTCCTAGTGCAGAATGGCTGGGTCGACACCTCAGCTCCTGGGGCCCAGTGCAGACTCCACGATATAGAGCCTGAGCTACAGCCAACCCAGCCCTCGAGAGCTCCGCCGCCTCCCTCCCTCCCACTGACTCTGACAGGATCTCTACACAGCAGCCCAGCCCACAGCCCACGGGGTAGTGCATGCTCTCACCTCTCCATTCTCTGATCAAAATATAAAGTTTCCTTTGCTTGTGAACCAAACTCAGTCTCGATCTCTTGGCCCCAATGACACTGGGCAGGGGGACACTTGTTGGGGTCCACTCTGGAGGATCAGTAACAGAAATTGAGACTATTGTAACCTCAATGAACAGATGTGTGAGCCAAACTGTAGTTAACATAGAACAGTGTATAAGGCTCGGGTAAAATAAGATGTTTTTAACACTTCCATTTGATATTTCCATCACTTTTTATAAGCAAGTTCAGTGAAAAGGTTTGTCTTATTTGTCAGGTCAATATTAGAGAAACGAAGTGATTTCTTTCCAAGGATGTACAGCTAATAATCTTGGTTAAACCTTCAATCTTGTTTTAAATGCTTTTCCATTGAAAATGATACCTCTCTTTCAGCTCCCCCATTTCTGAGAAGTATAAAATCTTATAATTTATTATTACCAAAGGGGAAAGGTGGGAGGAGGGATAAATTAACAGTTTGGAATGAACACATACACACTGCTATGTATAAAATAGATCATCAACAAGGAACTACTGTATAGCACAGGGAACTACACTCAACATTTTGCAATAACCTATAAGGGGAAATAATCTGAAAAAGAATAGATATTTTTATTGACATCATCTATCAATGACAGTTAAAGTGTAGCCTAAGGGAAGCTGGTGGTGAGTGCTTCTGACCCTGAAGACTTCAATCATCTAAAGTTTGGACTCTGCCTACTCCCCAAGGCCCTTAATGAACATATGTGTAGCCGTAGCTTAAAAACTTCCCCAGTTTGGGTTTCGGGGAGACACTGATTTTGAAAAAGCCCTGGTGTTCTCCTTACATGAATGGGACTCTTCCTACTGCTAAAACATGTCTGTCACACCCAGAGGATGGTATACCGTCTGATCGGGAAGAGTTTGGAAAAGGCATCTCATCTCCTCATCTCCTGGTGCTCGGGTTCACCCCTCCAGCGTCTTTACTAACAGTCTCCCCACTTGGAGATGTCAGCACTGTCAACATCCTGTTGCGTACAGTTTGGAATTTGTCCAGAGGATGAAGCGGAAGGATGAGGAACAATGAGAGACAAGTCCTAGGTGTTCAGACAGGCACATGTCACTCTAATTTCCAATCAGGAAGACGAATTGACCAAAGGCTAGGGTTGCCCATGGAAACAGTATAGGGCTTGAGGAAATCCCGCTGCTTTGTGGCCAGTTCCCATAAACACGAGTTGAACAATGGAACTCAGGGGCAGTAAAATTCACAAAACTGCAGAGTTGAAAATATCCATCACTGAAAAATGTCTTGAGGAAAGTCAGAGAAAAGGACTTGTAAGCAAGGGAGAATGGCAGGAAAGGGATTTGAGGAGGTAGAAAGGACTCGCCATTAAGCACAAGAAAAGGAGCTGAACATTGCCAACATTGCAGTTGGCCAAAAAGGGTGTATGCGTTCTTTTCTGTATATATTCAAGAAAAGGGCATACACTTTTTTAGCCAACCAAACAGGTGGGCACTGGAAGTCAATACTACAAAAGATATCACTTCGCATCAGTCAGAAGAGCCATCCTCATAAAGCGTAAACAACAGAAATGCAGGACAGGGCAACGAGAAGAGGGAGCCCTGTGAGACTTATAGTGGAAATGTATATTGCCAACGGCCATTCTGGAGAAGTGTATTGTGTTTACTAAAGCATCTAAAAAATGAGCTACAGAGCATAGGGCACTTGCACTCATGGGCGTATATCTTGGGAAAAACAAAAATCGAGAGGACACATGCACCCCAATGTTTACCCCCTCTCTGTTTAAAAGATCCTCGACTAGGATATAACTTAAATGTCTCTGGAGGGAAAAAATGGATAGAGATGTGGTACTTAGGTAGAGTGGAATATTATTCAGCCTGGAAATCAATGAAATATGGCCAGTTGTAATGACTCCGGAGGAGTTACGTATGATCATTCTAAGTGACAGAATTCAAAAAGAAAAAGACACATATCATAAGATATCACTTAAAGGTGGAATCCAAAATGGCTACACATGAAATAAATTACAAAACAAAAACATAGTCAAATATGTAGAAAACACGCATAAGGCTGCTAAACGGGAAAGGTGGGGAGGGGTGAGGCATCATCCAGGAGGTTGAAATTAGCAAAGATACCATTCCAAATACCAAACTGATAATCAACAAGGCCTACACGGTAGCTAAAAGAACTGCACTCAGCACACTCAAGTCACCGGAAAAGAATATATACGACTGGTAAGAATCTGAAAAAGAATTTATTGATGTCTCTCTGTACGCGAATCAAGTGGATGTACAGCAGCAAGAAACAGAGCTTTGAAAATCAGCTGTAACCAATATAGTAATAAATTGAAAAAAATAAACGACAGAGAGACAGAGAAAACCTCTTACAACTTTTCCTCAGGGACGGTGATGCAACATGGATTGAACACATCTAGACCCACAGCAGGATGAGACATAAGGCTGGAAACTGTTTGTGCTAAGAGAAATGTGAGGTTGGGTGAGGAAATGCACACCCTTTAAAGTAATACTACTTGGTACCCATTCAATGGGTCCCAAATCTGCAGGTTCAAGGGATCTTCCTACAGCTAAAACATGCATGGAAAACCCAGAGGACTGTACACCATGTGATCGGGAGATGTGTCTAAAATGCACCTCATTTATCCTCTCCTGGTGCTCCTGTTCACCATTCCAGCCACGCTACTTAGAATCTCCCCACTTGGAGAATCAGCACATTTAAACTTCTGTTTCACACATTTTGCAAATTGTGAGGAGGATGAACGGGAAGAGGGGGAACCAATGAGAGAAGAGTTGTAGGGGTTTGGACGGGCACATATCACTCTAATTTCCCATTAAGAATAAGAATTAAAGAAAGGCTCAGCCTGCCTCGCCGGAGCCAAAATAGGGCCTGAAGCAATCCTGCGGGTTTGAGGCCAGCTCACAAAAGAGCAACTTAAAAAATGGAGCTCAGGGTCACTGCAATTCACAAACCTGCAGAGTTATAAATGAAAACTAACGTCCAAAAATATGTTGAGGTAAGGCAAAGAAGAGGATCTGAATGCAAGACAGAATTGCAAGAAACAGATTTCAAGAGATAGATTGGACTCGTCTTTAACGCACATGAAAAGCGGCAGAATTTCGACAATGATGCAGTTGGCCCAAAAGGGCGTATGTGTTTTTTCCTGATTATATCCAGGAAAAAACGCATACGCACTTTATGGGCAATGAAGCAAGCAAGCAATGCAAATGTGCACAACAAAGAAGTCTCACTTCCCACCGGTCAAAAGGGCCATCCTAAAAAATTGTAAAAACCAGAAATGCAGGACAGGCCATGGAGAACAGGGAGCCTTTATACGCTGATGGGCAGTGTGTGAACTGCCGAGAGCCACTCTGGAGAAGTGTATGGTGGTTCCTAAATCATCTAAAAAACAGAGCTACAGAGCATAGGACACTTCCAATCATGGGAGTATATCTAGGGAAGTCTAAAAATCAACAAGACACAAGCACACCACAGTTTAGGGCTACTCTGTTTACAAGAACCTCAACTTCAGTACACCTTAAATATCCCAGGAAAGAGAACAATGGATAAAGAAGATGTGGTACTTATGTACAATGGAATATCTCTTCACCATGAAATCAATGTAATAAGGCTAGTAGAAGGATAAAGAGTGGATTTAGGTCCGATAATACTACTTGAAATAAGTCAAACAGAAAAAGAAACATATCATAAGATATCACTTATAGAGGGAGGGTAAATATGGCTGCACAAGAAATGAATTACAGAACAGAACAGTGTCTCACATTTAGAAAACACACTTATGTCAGCTTAAGGGGAAAGGAGAGGTGGGGTGATGCATAAAACCAGAGTTTGAAATTAGCACAGATACCGTTCAATAAACCAAATAGGTATTAGACAAGATCTACACCTTGCTCAATGAACAGGCCTCAACACACCCTATACACCGCAGAAAAATATATCTGAGGAATAAGAATCTTAAAACCCATGTATTGATATATCTCCATAAGGGAATCAAGTGTGTGCAGAGCGGCACAAACACAGCAGTGAAAAGGAGCTAAACCCCATTATAGAAATAAATTTTAAAAACAAAACGCAGAAACAATGAAAGAGAGAAAAATTCTTACAAAATTCGCTCAGGGGCTGTGATGCAACCTGGATTGACCACATATAAACCCACAGCTGGATAAGACATAAGGCTGGACACTTGGGGCTGACAGAATTGGTGAGCTTTGGTGAGCAACTGCCGAAAGTTTAATGCAATACTTCATGCTACTCAGTCCAAGGGTCCCAACACTCCAGGTTGAAGGGAATCTTCCTACAGCTAAACCATGCTTGGGAAACCCAGCGACTGGTATACCATATGATCGGGAAAGGTTTCTAAAACGCACCTCATTTTTCCTCTCCTGGGGCTCCGGATCGACATTCCAGCCGCTTTACTAACAACATCCCCACATGGAGTCAATGCCTTTAAGTTCTGGTATCGCACAGTCTGCAGTTAGTGCAGAGGATGAATGGGAATAGGGGGAACCAGTGAGAAACTAGCTGTAGCGGTTTCAATGGGCCCATGTCACTCTAATATCACATCAGTAAGAAGAATTAACCAAAGGCACAGCAGGTGCCCCAGAAGAAAAATAGGGCTTCAAGGAATCCTGTGGTTATGGGGCAATACCACAAAAATAAGAGCTAAAAAATGGAGCTAAGGGCCACTGCAATTCAAAAACCTGCAGAGTTATAAAGGCCAACTATTTTTAAAAAATATATTGAGGTAAGGCTATGAAGAGGCATTGAAAGCAAGGCAGAATTGCAGGAAACCGATTTCAGGAGGTAGACTGGAATTGCATTGAAAGCATAGGAAGAGAGTCAGAAACTCGACAATGATGCACTTGGCCAAAAAGGGCGTATGCGTTTTTTCCTGAATATATTCAGGAAAAAACGCATACGCCCTTTTTGGCCAACCAAGCAAGCTTGCAAAGGAAATCTGCACAACAATGAAGTCTCATTTCCACCTGGTCAAAAGGGCCATCTGAAAAAAGTGTAAAATCCATAAAGGCACGACAGGCCATGGAGAACTGGGAGCCTTCTTATGCTGATGGGCGGGATGTAAATTGCCAACAGCCACTCTGGAGAAGTGTATGGTGTTTCCTGAAACATCTAAAAAACAAAGCAACAGAACCTAGGGCACTTCCACTTATGGTCCTATAGCTTAGGGAAATTAAAATCAAAAAGACACAGCCACCCCAAAGTTTGGGAGGGCTCTGTTTACAAGAACCTCGTTTACAGTACAAGTTCAATATCGCAGAAAGTGAAAAATGGATAAAGAACTTGTGGTACTTACGTACAATGCAATATCACTCAGCAATGAAATCTATGTCATCAGGCCCGTAGCACCATAATGAGTGGATTCAGGTACGATGATTCGAACTGAAATAAGTCACACAGAAAAGAAACATCATAAGGTATCACTAATACACAGAATGTGAACTTGGCTACACATGAACTGAATTAAAAACAGAACATTGTCTCAAGTTTAGAAAACCAACTTATGCTTGCTTAAGGGGGAAGGTGAGTTGGGGTGCTGCATAAAACCAGAGATTGAAATGAGCACAGATAAAGTTCCTTAAGCCAAATATGGAATAGACAAGAGCTACTCCTTGCTCAACGAAATGGACTCAACACCCCATATTAAACGCCTAAGAATGTACCTGACTAGTAAGTATCTTAAAACCTATGGATTGCTATGTCTCCAAAAGAGAATCAAGCATGTGTACAGGGGCATAAACGCAGCAGTGATAGGATTGGAGAGGTTGGGACCTTTGAACTCATATTGCAGGGTACCCATTCCACGTGTTTCAACTACCTAGGTTTAAGGTATTCTTCCTTCATCTAAAACATGCATGTGGAACCTAGAGTATGATCAACCATGTGATCGGGAGACGTGTTCAAATATGTCTCAGTTTTCGTACCCTGGTACTCGGGTGCAACATTCCAGACGCTTTACTAACACTCTCCCGACTTGGAGAGTCAGTCCCTTTAACCTCCTGTTTGGCCCAGTTTGCAATTTCTGCGGAAGATGAACAGGAATAGCGAGAACCAATGGAGACTAGCTGGAGGTGTCTGGACGGGCAAATTTAACTCTCATTTCCTACCAGGAAGAGGAATTAACCAAAGGCTCACCGTGCCATGCCAGAATCAGATTAGGGCCTGAAGCCATCCTGCGGTGTTGCGGCCAGGTCACAAGAAAGCGAGTTGAAGAAAGGAGCTCAGGGGCACTGGAATTCACAAACCTGCAGAGTTATAAATGACAGCTATCGTCCAAAAATAGACTGAAGTAAGGATGCCAAGAGGACTTGAAAGCGGGGCAGAATTGCAGGAAACCGATTTCAGGAGGTAGACTGGAATTGCATTGAAAGCATAGGAAAAGAGGCAGAACGTCCACAATGATGCACTTGGCCAAAAAGGGCGTATGCGTTTTTTCCTGAATATATTCAGGAAAAAACGCATACGCCCTTTTTGGCCAACCAAGCAAGCTTGCAAAGGAAATCTGCACTACAATGAAGTCTCACTTTCCCCCGGTCAAAAGGGCCATCTGAAAAAAGTGTAAAATCCAGAAAGGCAGGACAGGCCATGGAGAACTGGGAGCCTTGTTATGCTGATGGGCGGGATGTAAATTGCCAACAACCACTCGGGAGAAGTGTATGGTGTTTCCTGAAACATCTAAAAAACAAAGCAACAGAACCTAGGGCACTTCCACTTATGGTCCTATAGCTTAGGGAAATTAAAATCAAAAAGACACAGCCACCCCAAAGTTTGGAACGGCTCTGTTTACAAGAACCTCGTTTACAGTACAAGTTCAACATCGCAGAAAGTGAAAAATGGAGAAAGAAGTTGTGGTATTTACTTACAAAGCAATATCACTCAGCAATGAAATCTGTGTCATCAGGCCCTTAGCAGCACAATGAGTGGATTCAGGTATGATGATTCTAACTGAAGTAAGTCACACAGAAAAAGAAACATCATAAGATATCAGTAATACACGGAATGTAAACTTGGCTACACAGGAACTGAATTACAGAACAGAACAGGGACTCAAATTTAGAAAAACAACTTATGCTTGCTTAAAGGTAAAGGTGAGTTGGGGTGCTGCATAAAACCAGAGATTGAAATGAGCACAGATAAAGTTCCTTAAGCCAAATATGGAATAGACAAGAGCTACTCCTTGCTCAACGAAATGGACTCAACACCCCATATTAAACGCCTAAGAATGTACCTGACTTGTAAGTATCTTAAAACCTATGGATTGCTATGTCTCCAAAAGAGAATCAAGCATGTGTACAGGGGCATAAACGCAGCAGTGATAGGATTGGAGAGGTTGGGACCTTTGAACTCATATTGCAGGGTACCCATTCCACGTGTTTCAACTACCTAGGTTTAAGGTATTCTTCCTTCATCTAAAACATGCATGTGGAACCTAGAGTATGATCAACCATGTGATCGGGAGACGTGTTCAAATATGTCTCAGTTTTCGTACCCTGGTACTCGGGTGCAACATTCCAGACGCTTTACTAACACTCTCCCGACTTGGAGAGTCAGTCCCTTTAACCTCCTGTTTGGCCCAGTTTGCAATTTCTGCGGAAGATGAACAGGAATAGCGAGAACCAATGGAGACTAGCTGGAGGTGTCTGGACGGGCAAATTTAACTCTCATTTCCTACCAGGAAGAGGAATTAACCAAAGGCTCACCGTGCCATGCCAGAATCAGATTAGGGCCTGAAGCCATCCTGCGGTGTTGCGGCCAGGTCACAAGAAAGCGAGTTGAAGAAAGGAGCTCAGGGGCACTGGAATTCACAAACCTGCAGAGTTATAAATGACAGCTATCGTCCAAAAATAGACTGAAGTAAGGATGCCAAGAGGACTTGAAAGCGGGGCAGAATTGCAGGAAACCGATTTCAGGAGGTAGACTGGAATTGCATTGAAAGCATAGGAAAAGAGGCAGAACGTCCACAATGATGCACTTGGCCAAAAAGGGCGTATGCGTTTTTTCCTGAATATATTCAGGAAAAAACGCATACGCCCTTTTTGGCCAACCAAGCAAGCTTGCAAAGGAAATCTGCACTACAATGAAGTCTCACTTTCCCCCGGTCAAAAGGGCCATCTGAAAAAAGTGTAAAATCCAGAAAGGCAGGACAGGCCATGGAGAACTGGGAGCCTTGTTATGCTGATGGGCGGGATGTAAATTGCCAACAACCACTCGGGAGAAGTGTATGGTGTTTCCTGAAACATCTAAAAAACAAAGCAACAGAACCTAGGGCACTTCCACTTATGGTCCTATAGCTTAGGGAAATTAAAATCAAAAAGACACAGCCACCCCAAAGTTTGGAACGGCTCTGTTTACAAGAACCTCGTTTACAGTACAAGTTCAACATCGCAGAAAGTGAAAAATGGAGAAAGAAGTTGTGGTATTTACTTACAAAGCAATATCACTCAGCAATGAAATCTGTGTCATCAGGCCCTTAGCAGCACAATGAGTGGATTCAGGTATGATGATTCTAACTGAAGTAAGTCACACAGAAAAAGAAACATCATAAGATATCAGTAATACACGGAATGTAAACTTGGCTACACAGGAACTGAATTACAGAACAGAACAGGGACTCAAATTTAGAAAAACAACTTATGCTTGCTTAAAGGTAAAGGTGAGTTGGGGTGCTGCATAAAACCAGAGATTGAAATGAGCACAGATAAAGTTCCTTAAGCCAAATATGGAATAGACAAGAGCTACTCCTTGCTCAACGAAATGGACTCAACACCCCATATTAAACGCCTAAGAATGTACCTGACTTGTAAGTATCTTAAAACCTATGGATTGCTATGTCTCCAAAAGAGAATCAAGCATGTGTACAGGGGCATAAACGCAGCAGTGATAGGATCAGAGAGGTTCGGTGAGCAAATGAAGACCCTTTGAAGTCATATTGCATGGTACCCATTCCACGGGTTTCAACTACCCAGGTTTAAGGTATTCTTCCTTCAGGTAAAACATGCATGTGGAACCTAGAGTATGATCAACCATGTGATCGGGAGACGTGTTCAAATATGTCTCAGTTTTCGTACCCTGGTACTCGGGTGCAACATTCCAGACGCTTTACTAACACTCTCCCGACTTGGAGAGTCAGTCCCTTTAACCTCCTGTTTGGCCCAGTTTGCAATTTCTGCGGAAGATGAACAGGAATAGCAAGAACCAATGAGAGACTAGCTGGAGGTGTCTGAACGGGCAAATTTAACTCTCATTTCCCACCAGGAAGAGGAATTAACCAAAGGCTCAGCATGCCGGGCCGCAACCAGATTAGGGCCTGAAGCCATCCTGCGGTGTTGCGGCCAGGTCACAATAAAGCGAGTTGAAGAAAGGAGCTCAGGGGCACTGTAATTCACAAACCTGCAGAGTTATAAATGACAGCTATCGTCCAAAAATAGACTGAAGTAAGGCTGCCAAGAGGACTTGAAAGCGGGGCAGAATTGCAGGAAACCGATTTCAGGAGGTAGACTGGAATTGCATTGAAAGCATAGGAAAAGAGGCAGAACGTACACAATGATGCATTTGGCCAAAAAGGGCGTATGCGTTTTTTCCTGAATATATTCAGGAAAAAACGATTACGCCCTTTTTGGCCAACCAAGCAAGCTTGCAAAGGAAATCTGCACTACAATGAAGTCTCACTTCCCCCCGGTCAAAAGGGCCATCTGAAAAAAGTGTAAAATCCAGAAAGGCAACAGGCCATGGAGAACTGGGAGCCTTGTTATGCTGATGGGCGGGATGTAAATTGCCAACAGACACTCGGGAGAAGTGTATGGTGTTTCCTGAAACATCTAAAAAAAAAAGCAACAGAACCTAGGGCACTTCCACTTATGGTCCTATAGCTTAGGGAAATTAAAATCAAAAAGACACAGCCACCCCAAAGTTTGGAACGGCTCTGTTTACAAGAACCTCGTTTACAGTACAAGTTCAACATCGCAGAAAGTGAAAAATGGATAAAGAACTTGTGGTACTTACGTACAATGCAGTATCACTCAGCAATGAAATCTATGTCATCAGGCCCGTAGCAGCATAATGAGTAGATTCAGGTACGATGATTCTAACTGAAATAAGTCACACAGAAAAAGAAACATCATAAGATATCACTAATACACGGAATGTAAACTTGGCTACACAGGAACTGAATTCCAAAACAGAACAGGTTCTCAAATTTAGAAAACCAACTTATGCTTGCTTAAGGGGAAAGGTGAGTTGGGTTGCTGCATAAAACCAGAGTTTGAAATGAGCACAGATAAAGTTCCTTAAGCCAAATATGGAATAGACAAGAGCTACTCCTTGCTCAACGAAATGGACTCAACACCGCATATTAAACGCCTAAGAATGTACCTGACTAGTAAGTATCTTAAAACCTATGGATTGCTATGTCTCCGAAAGAGAATCAAGCATGTGTACAGGGGCATAAATGCAGCAGTGATAGGATTGGAGAGGTTCGGTGAGCAAATGAAGACCCTTTGAAGTCATATTGCATGGTACCCATTCCACGGGTTTCAACTACCAAGGTTTTAGGTATTCTTCCTTCAGCTAAAACATGCATGTGGAACCCAGAGTATGATCAACCATGTGATCGGGAGACGTGTTCAAATATGTCTCAGTTTTCCTCCCCTGGTACTCGGGTGCAACATTCCAGACGCTTTACTAACACTCTCCCCACTTGGAGAGTCAGTCCCTTTAACCTCCTGTTTGGCCCAGTTTGCAATTTCTGCGGAAGATGAACAGGAATGGCGAGAACCAATGAGAGGCTAGCTGGACGTGTCTGGACGGGCAAATTTAACTCTCATTTCCCACCAGGAAGAGGAATTAACCAAAGGCTCAGCATGCCAGGCCGGAACCAGATTAGGGCCTGAAGCCATCCTGTGGTGTTGCGGCCAGGTCACAAGAAAGCGAGTTGAAGAAAGGAGCTCAGGGGCACTGTAATTCACAAACCTGCAGAGTTATAAATGACAGCTATCGTCCAAAAATAGACTGAAGTAAGGCTGCCAAGAGGACTTGAAAGCGGGGCAGAATTGCAGGAAACCGATTTCAGGAGGTAGACTGGAATTGCATTGAAAGCATAGGAAAAGAGGCAGAACGTCCACAATGATGCACTTGGCCAAAAAGGGCGTATGCGTTTTTTCCTGAATATATTCAGGAAAAAACGCATACGCCCTTTTTGGCCAACCAAGCAAGCTTGCAAAGGAAATCTGCACTACAATGAAGTCTCACTTCCCCCCGGTCAAAAGGGCCATCTGAAAAAAGTGTAAAATCCAGAAAGGCAACAGGCCATGGAGAACTGGCAGCCTTGTTATGTTGATGGGCGGGATGTAAATTGCCAACAGACACTCGGGAGAAGTGTATGGTGTTTCCTGAAACATCTAAAAAAAAAAGCAACAGAACCTAGGGCACTTCCACTTATGGTCCTATAGCTTAGGGAAATTAAAATCAAAAAGACACAGCCACCCCAAAGTTTGGAACGGCTCTGTTTACAAGAACCTCGTTTACAGTACAAGTTCAACATCGCAGAAAGTGAAAAATGGATAAAGAACTTGTGGTACTTACGTACAATGCAGTATCACTCAGCAATGAAATCTATGTCATCAGGCCCGTAGCAGCATAATGAGTAGATTCAGGTACGATGATTCTAACTGAAATAAGTCACACAGAAAAAGAAACATCATAAGATATCACTAATACACGGAATGTAAACTTGGCTACACAGGAACTGAATTCCAAAACAGAACAGGTTCTCAAATTTAGAAAACCAACTTATGCTTGCTTAAGGGGAAAGGTGAGTTGGGTTGCTGCATAAAACCAGAGTTTGAAATGAGCACAGATAAAGTTCCTTAAGCCAAATATGGAATAGACAAGAGCTACTCCTTGCTCAACGAAATGGACTCAACACCGCATATTAAACGCCTAAGAATTTACCTGACTAGTAAGTATCTTAAAACCTATGGATTGCTATGTCTCCGAAAGAGAATCAAGCATGTGTACAGGGGCATAAACGCAGCAGTGATAGGATTGGAGAGGTTCGGTGAGCAAATGAAGACCCTTTGAAGTCATATTGCATGGTACCCATTCCACGGGTTTCAATTACCAAGGTTTTAGGTATTCTTCCTTCAGCTAAAACATGCATGTGGAACCCAGAGTATGATCAACCATGTGATCGGGAGACGTGTTCAAATATGTCTCAGTTTTCCTCCCCTGGTACTCGGGTGCAACATTCCAGACGCTTTACTAACACTCTCCCCACTTGGAGAGTCAGTCCCTTTAACCTCCTGTTTGGCCCAGTTTGCAATTTCTGCGGAAGATGAACAGGAATAGCGAGAACCAATGGAGACTAGCTGGAGGTGTCTGGACGGGCAAATTTAACTCTCATTTCCTACCAGGAAGAGGAATTAACCAAAGGCTCACCGTGCCATGCCAGAATCAGATTAGGGCCTGAAGCCATCCTGCGGTGTTGCGGCCAGGTCACAAGAAAGCGAGTTGAAGAAAGGAGCTCAGGGGCACTGGAATTCACAAACCTGCAGAGTTATAAATGACAGCTATCGTCCAAAAATAGACTGAAGTAAGGATGCCAAGAGGACTTGACAGCGGGGCAGAATTGCAGGAAACCGATTTCAGGAGGTAGACTGGAATTGCATTGAAAGCATAGGAAAAGAGGCAGAACGTCCACAATGATGCACTTGGCCAAAAAGGGCGTATGCGTTTTTTCCTGAATATATTCAGGAAAAAACGCATACGCCCTTTTTGGCCAACCAAGCAAGCTTGCAAAGGAAATCTGCACTACAATGAAGTCTCACTTCCCCCCGGTCAAAAGGGCCATCTGAAAAAAGTGTAAAATCCAGAAAGGCAGGACAGGCCATGGAGAACTGGGAGCCTTGTTATGCTGATGGGCGGGATGTAAATTGCCAACAACCACTCGGGAGAAGTGTATGGTGTTTCCTGAAACATCTAAAAAACAAAGCAACAGAACCTAGGGCACTTCCACTTATGGTCCTATAGCTTAGGGAAATTAAAATCAAAAAGACACAGCCACCCCAAAGTTTGGAACGGCTCTGTTTACAAGAACCTCGTTGACAGTAAAAGTTCAACATCGCAGAAAGTGAAAAATGGAGAAAGAAGTTGTGGTATTTACTTACAAAGCAATATCACTCAGCAATGAAATCTGTGTCATCAGGCCCTTAGCAGCACAATGAGTGGATTCAGGTATGATGATTCTAACTGAAGTAAGTCACACAGAAAAAGAAACATCATAAGATATCAGTAATACACGGAATGTAAACTTGGCTACACAGGAACTGAATTACAGAACAGAACAGGGACTCAAATTTAGAAAAACAACTTATGCTTGCTTAAGGGTAAAGGTGAGTTGGGGTGCTGCATAAAACCAGAGATTGAAATGAGCACAGATAAAGTTCCTTAAGCCAAATATGGAATAGACAAGAGCTACTCCTTGCTCAACGAAATGGACTCAACACCCCATATTAAACGCCTAAGAATGTACCTGACTTGTAAGTATCTTAAAACCTATGGATTGCTATGTCTCCAAAAGAGAATCAAGCATGTGTACAGGGGCATAAACGCAGCAGTGATAGGATCGGAGAGGTTCGGTGAGCAAATGAAGACCCTTTGAAGTCATATTGCATGGTACCCATTCCACGGGTTTCAACTACCCAGGTTTAAGGTATTCTTCCTTCAGCTAAAACATGCATTTGGAACCTAGAGTATGATCAACCATGTGATCGGGAGACGTGTTCAAATATGTCTCAGTTTTCGTACCCTGGTACTCGGGTGCAACATTCCAGACGCTTTACTAACACTCTCCCGACTTGGAGAGTCAGTCCCTTTAACCTCCTGTTTGGCCCAGTTTGCAATTTCTGCGGAAGATGAACAGGAATAGCGAGAACCAATGAGAGACTAGCTGGAGGTGTCTGAACGGGCAAATTTAACTCTCATTTCCCACCAGGAAGAGGAATTAACCAAAGGCTCAGCATGCCGGGCCGCAACCAGATTAGGGCCTGAAGCCATCCTGCGGTGTTGCGGCCAGGTCACAAGAAAGCGAGTTGAAGAAAGGAGCTCAGGGGCACTGTAATTCACAAACCTGCAGAGTTATAAATGACAGCTATCGTCCAAAAATAGACTGAAGTAAGGCTGCCAAGAGGACTTGAAAGCGGGGCAGAATTGCAGGAAACCGATTTCAGGAGGTAGACTGGAATTGCATTGAAAGCATAGGAAAAGAGGCAGAACGTCCACAATGATGCATTTGGCCAAAAAGGGCGTATGCGTTTTTTCCTGAATATATTCAGGAAAAAACGCATACGCCCTTTTTGGCCAACCAAGCAAGCTTGCAAAGGAAATCTGCACTACAATGAAGTCTCACTTCCCCCCGGTCAAAAGGGCCATCTGAAAAAAGTGTAAAATCCAGAAAGGCAGGACAGGCCATGGAGAACTGGGAGCCTTGTTATGCTGATGGGCGGGATGTAAATTGCCAACAACCACTCGGGAGAAGTGTATGGTGTTTCCTGAAACATCTAAAAAACAAAGCAACAGAACCTAGGGCACTTCCACTTATGGTCCTATAGCTTAGGGAAATTAAAATCAAAAAGACACAGCCACCCCAAAGTTTGGAACGGCTCTGTTTACAAGAACCTCGTTTACAGTACAAGTTCAACATCGCAGAAAGTGAAAAATGGAGAAAGAAGTTGTGGTATTTACTTACAAAGCAATATCACTCAGCAATGAAATCTGTGTCATCAGGCCCTTAGCAGCACAATGAGTGGATTCAGGTATGATGATTCTAACTGAAGTAAGTCACACAGAAAAAGAAACATCATAAGATATCAGTAATACACGGAATGTAAACTTGGCTACACAGGAACTGAATTACAGAACAGAACAGGGACTCAAATTTAGAAAAACAACTTATGCTTGCTTAAGGGTAAAGGTGAGTTGGGGTGCTGCATAAAACCAGAGATTGAAATGAGCACAGAGAAAGTTCCTTAAGCCAAATATGGAATAGACAAGAGCTACTCCTTGCTCAACGAAATGGACTCAACACCCCATATTAAACGCCTAAGAATGTACCTGACTTGTAAGTATCTTAAAACCTATGGATTGCTATGTCTCCAAAAGAGAATCAAGCATGTGTACAGGGGCATAAACGCAGCAGTGATAGGATCGGAGAGGTTCGGTGAGCAAATGAAGACCCTTTGAAGTCATATTGCATGGTACCCATTCCACGGGTTTCAACTACCCAGGTTTAAGGTATTCTTCCTTCAGCTAAAACATGCATTTGGAACCTAGAGTATGATCAACCATGTGATCGGGAGACGTGTTCAAATATGTCTCAGTTTTCGTACCCTGGTACTCGGGTGCAACATTCCAGACGCTTTACTAACACTCTCCCGACTTGGAGAGTCAGTCCCTTTAACCTCCTGTTTGGCCCAGTTTGCAATTTCTGCGGAAGATGAACAGGAATAGCGAGAACCAATGAGAGACTAGCTGGAGGTGTCTGAACGGGCAAATTTAACTCTCATTTCCCACCAGGAAGAGGAATTAACCAAAGGCTCAGCATGCCGGGCCGCAACCAGATTAGGGCCTGAAGCCATCCTGCGGTGTTGCGGCCAGGTCACAAGAAAGCGAGTTGAAGAAAGGAGCTCAGGGGCACTGTAATTCACAAACCTGCAGAGTTATAAATGACAGCTATCGTCCAAAAATAGACTGAAGTAAGGCTGCCAAGAGGACTTGAAAGCGGGGCAGAATTGCAGGAAACCGATATCAGGAGGTAGACTGGAATTGCATTGAAAGCATAGGAAAAGAGGCAGAACGTCCACAATGATGCATTTGGCCAAAAAGGGCGTATGCGTTTTTTCCTGAATATATTCAGGAAAAAACGATTACGCCCTTTTTGGCCAACCAAGCAAGCTTGCAAAGGAAATCTGCACTACAATGAAGTCTCACTTCCCCCCGGTCAAAAGGGCCATCTGAAAAAAGTGTAAAATCCAGAAAGGCAACAGGCCATGGAGAACTGGGAGCCTTGTTATGCTGATGGGCGGGATGTAAATTGCCAACAGACACTCGGGAGAAGTGTATGGTGTTTCCTGAAACATCTAAAAAAAAAAGCAACAGAACCTAGGGCACTTCCACTTATGGTCCTATAGCTTAGGGAAATTAAAATCAAAAAGACACAGCCACCCCAAAGTTTGGAACGGCTCTGTTTACAAGAACCTCGTTTACAGTACAAGTTCAACATCGCAGAAAGTGAAAAATGGATAAAGAACTTGTGGTACTTACGTACAATGCAGTATCACTCAGCAATGAAATCTATGTCATCAGGCCCGTAGCAGCATAATGAGTAGATTCAGGTACGATGATTCTAACTGAAATAAGTCACACAGAAAAAGAAACATCATAAGATATCACTAATACACGGAATGTAAACTTGGCTACACAGGAACTGAATTCCAAAACAGAACAGGTTCTCAAATTTAGAAAACCAACTTATGCTTGCTTAAGGGGAAAGGTGAGTTGGGTTGCTGCATAAAACCAGAGTTTGAAATGAGCACAGATAAAGTTCCTTAAGCCAAATATGGAATAGACAAGAGCTACTCCTTGCTCAACGAAATGGACTCAACACCGCATATTAAACGCCTAAGAATGTACCTGACTAGTAAGTATCTTAAAACCTATGGATTGCTATGTCTCCGAAAGAGAATCAAGCATGTGTACAGGGGCATAAACGCAGCAGTGATAGGATTGGAGAGGTTCGGTGAGCAAATGAAGACCCTTTGAAGTCATATTGCATGGTACCCATTCCACGGGTTTCAACTACCAAGGTTTTAGGTATTCTTCCTTCAGCTAAAACATGCATGTGGAACCCAGAGTATGATCAACCATGTGATCGGGAGACGTGTTCAAATATGTCTCAGTTTTCCTCCCCTGGTACTCGGGTGCAACATTCCAGACGCTTTACTAACACTCTCCCCACTTGGAGAGTCAGTCCCTTTAACCTCCTGTTTGGCCCAGTTTGCAATTTCTGCGGAAGATGAACAGGAATAGCGAGAACCAATGAGAGGCTAGCTGGACGTGTCTGGACGGGCAAATTTAACTCTCATTTCCCACCAGGAAGAGGAATTAACCAAAGGCTCAGCATGCCAGGCCGGAACCAGATTAGGGCCTGAAGCCATCCTGTGGTGTTGCGGCCAGGTCACAAGAAAGCGAGTTGAAGAAAGGAGCTCAGGGGCACTGTAATTCACAAACCTGCAGAGTTATAAATGACAGCTATCGTCCAAAAATAGACTGAAGTAAGGCTGCCAAGAGGACTTGAAAGCGGGGCAGAATTGCAGGAAACCGATTTCAGGAGGTAGACTGGAATTGCATTGAAAGCATAGGAAAAGAGGCAGAACGTCCACAATGATGCACTTGGCCAAAAAGGGCGTATGCGTTTTTTCCTGAATATATTCAGGAAAAAACGCATACGCCCTTTTTGGCCAACCAAGCAAGCTTGCAAAGGAAATCTGCACTACAATGAAGTCTCACTTCCCCCCGGTCAAAAGGGCCATCTGAAAAAAGTGTAAAATCCAGAAAGGCAACAGGCCATGGAGAACTGGCAGCCTTGTTATGTTGATGGGCGGGATGTAAATTGCCAACAGACACTCGGGAGAAGTGTATGGTGTTTCCTGAAACATCTAAAAAAAAAAGCAACAGAACCTAGGGCACTTCCACTTATGGTCCTATAGCTTAGGGAAATTAAAATCAAAAAGACACAGCCACCCCAAAGTTTGGAACGGCTCTGTTTACAAGAACCTCGTTTACAGTACAAGTTCAACATCGCAGAAAGTGAAAAATGGATAAAGAACTTGTGGTACTTACGTACAATGCAGTATCACTCAGCAATGAAATCTATGTCATCAGGCCCGTAGCAGCATAATGAGTAGATTCAGGTACGATGATTCTAACTGAAATAAGTCACACAGAAAAAGAAACATCATAAGATATCACTAATACACGGAATGTAAACTTGGCTACACAGGAACTGAATTCCAAAACAGAACAGGTTCTCAAATTTAGAAAACCAACTTATGCTTGCTTAAGGGGAAAGGTGAGTTGGGTTGCTGCATAAAACCAGAGTTTGAAATGAGCACAGATAAAGTTCCTTAAGCCAAATATGGAATAGACAAGAGCTACTCCTTGCTCAACGAAATGGACTCAACACCGCATATTAAACGCCTAAGAATTTACCTGACTAGTAAGTATCTTAAAACCTATGGATTGCTATGTCTCCGAAAGAGAATCAAGCATGTGTACAGGGGCATAAACGCAGCAGTGATAGGATTGGAGAGGTTCGGTGAGCAAATGAAGACCCTTTGAAGTCATATTGCATGGTACCCATTCCACGGGTTTCAATTACCAAGGTTTTAGGTATTCTTCCTTCAGCTAAAACATGCATGTGGAACCCAGAGTATGATCAACCATGTGATCGGGAGACGTGTTCAAATATGTCTCAGTTTTCCTCCCCTGGTACTCGGGTGCAACATTCCAGACGCTTTACTAACACTCTCCCCACTTGGAGAGTCAGTCCCTTTAACCTCCTGTTTGGCCCAGTTTGCAATTTCTGCGGAAGATGAACAGGAATAGCGGGAACCAATGAGAGGCTAGCTGGAGGTGTCTGGACGGGCAAATTTAACTCTCATTTCCCAACAGGACGAGGAAATAACCAAAGGCTCAGCGTGCCGTACCGGAACCAGATTAGGGCCTGAAGCCATCCTGCGGTGTTGCGGCCAGCTCAAAAGAAAGCGAGTTGAAGAAAGGAGCTCAGGGGCACTGTAATTCACAAACCTGCAGAGTTATAAATGACAGCTATCGTCCAAAAATAGACTGAAGTAAGGCTGCCAAGAGGACTTGAAAGCGGGGCAGAATTGCAGGAAACCGATTTCAGGAGGTAGACTGGAATTGCATTGAAAGCATAGGAAAAGAGGCAGAACGTCCACAATGATGCACTTGGCCAAAAAGGGCGTATGCGTTTTTTCCTGAATATATTCAGGAAAAAACGCATACGCCCTTTTTGGACAACCAAGCAAGCTTGCAAAGGAAATCTGCACTACAATGAAGTCTCACTTCCCCCGGTCAAAAGGGCCATCTGAAAAAAGTGTAAAATCCAGAAAGGCAGGACAGGCCATGGAGAACTGGGAGCCTTGTTATGCTGATGGGCGGGATGTAAATTGCCAACAACCACTCGGGAGAAGTGTATGGTGTTTCCTGAAACATCTAAAAAACAAAGCAACAGAACCTAGGGCACTTCCACTTATGGTCCTATAGCTTAGGGAAATTAAAATCAAAAAGACACAGCCACCCCAAAGTTTGGAATGGCTCTGTTTACAAGAACCTCGTTTACAGTACAAGTTCAACATCGCAGAAAGTGAAAAATGGATAAAGAAGTTGTGGTATTTACTTACAAAGCAATATCACTCAGCAATGAAATCTGTGTCATCAGGCCCTTAGCAGCACAATGAGTGGATTCAGGTATGATGATTCTAACTGAAATAAGTCACACAGAAAAAGAAACATCATAAGATATCAGTAATACACGGAATGTAAACTTGGCTACACAGGAACTGAATTACAGAACAGAACAGGGTCTCAAATTTAGAAAACCAACTTATTCTTGCTTAAGGGTAAAGGTGAGTTGGGGTGCTGCATAAAACCAGAGATTGAAATGAGCACAGATAAAGTTCCTTAAGCCAAATATGGAATAGACAAGAGCTACTCCTTGCTCAACGAAATGGACTCAACACCCCATATTAAACGCCTAAGAATGTACCTGACTAGTAAGTATCTTAAAACCTATGGATTGCTATGTCTCCGAAAGAGAATCAAGCATGTGTACAGGGGCATAAACGCAGCAGTGATAGGATTGGAGAGGTTCGGTGAGCAAATGAAGACCCTTTGAATTCATATTGCATGGTACCCATTCCACGGGTTTCAACTACCCAGGTTTAAGGTATTCTTCCTTCAGCTAAAACATGCATGTGGAACCTAGAGTATGATCAACCATGTGATCGGGAGACGTGTTCAAATATGTCTCAGTTTTCCTCCCCTGGTACTCGGGTGCAACATTCCAGACGCTTTACTAACACTCTCCCCACTTGGAGAGTCAGTCCCTTTAACCTCCTGTATGGCCCAGTTTGCAATTTCTGCGGAAGATGAACAGGAATAGCGAGAACCAATGAGAGGCTAGCTGGAGGTGTCTGGACGGGCAAATTCAACTCTCATTTCCCACCAGGAAGAGGAATTAACCAAACGCTCAGCGTGCCGTACCGGAGCCAGATTAGGGCCTGAAGCCATCCTGCGGTGTTGCGGCCAGGTCACAAGAAAGCGAGTTGAAGAAAGGAGCTCAGGGGCACTGTAATTCACAAACCTGCAGAGTTATAAATGACAGCTATCGTCCAAAAATAGACTGAAGTAAGGCTTCCAAGAGGACTTGAAAGCGGGGCAGAATTGCAGGAAACCGATTTCAGGAGGTAGACTGGAATTGCATTGAAAGCATAGGAAAAGAGGCAGAACGTCCACAATGATGCACTTGGCCAAAAAGGGCGTATACGATTTTTCCTGAATATATTCAGGAAAAAACGCATACGCCCTTTTTGGCCAACCAAGCAAGCTTGCAAAGGAAATCTGCACTACAATGAAGTCTCACTTCCCCCCGGTCAAAAGGGCCATCTGAAAAAAGTGTAAAATCCAGAAAGGCAGGACAGGCCATGGAGAACTGGGAGCCTTGTTATGCTGATGGGCGGGATGTAAATTGCCAACAGACACTCGGGAGAAGTGTATGGTGTTTCCTGAAACATCTAAAAAACAAAGCAACAGAGCCTAGGGCACTGCCACTTATAGTCCTATAGCTTAGGGAAATTAAAATCAAAAAGACACAGCCACCCCAAAGTTTGGGACGCCTCTGTTTACAAGAACCTCGTTTACAGTACAAGTTCAACATCGCAGAAAGTGAAAAATGGATAAAGAAGTTGTGGTATTTACTTACAAAGCAATATCACTCAGCAATGAAATCTATGTCATCAGGCCCTTAGCATCACAATGAGTGGATTCAGGTATGATGATTCTAACTGAAATAAGTCACACAGAAAAAGAAACATCATAAGATATCAGTAATACACGGAATGTAAACTTGGCTACACAGGAACTGAATTACAGAACAGAACAGGGTCTCAAATTTAGAAAACCAACTTATGCTTGCTTAAGGGTAAAGGTGAGTTGGGGTGCTGCATAAAACCAGAGATTGAAATGAGCACAGATAAAGTTCCTTAAGTCAAATATGGAATAGACAAGAGCTACTCCTTGCTCAACGAAATGGACTCAACACCGCATATTAAACGCCTAAGAATGTACCTGACTAGTAAGTATCGTAAAACCTATGGATTGCTATGTCTCCGAAAGAGAATCAAGCATGTGTACAGGGGCATAAACGCAGCAGTGATAGGATTGGAGAGGTTCGGTGAGCAAATGAAGACCCTTTGAAGTCATATTGCATGGTACCCATTACACGGGTCTCAACTCTCCAGGTTTAAGGTATTCTTCCTTCAGCTAAAACATGCATGTGGAACCCAAGTATGATCAACCATGTGAACGGGAGACGTGTTCAAATATGTCTCAGTTTTCCTCCCCTGGTACTCGGGTGCAACATTCCAGACGCTTTACTAACACTCTCCCCACTTGGAGAGTCAGCGCCTTTAACCTCCTGTTTGGCCCAGTTTGCAATTTCTGCGGAAGATGAACAGGAATAGCGAGAACCAATGAGAGGCTAGCTGGAGGTGTCTGGACGGGCAAATTTAACTCTCATTTCCCACCAGGAAGTGAAAATAACCAAAGGCTCAGCGTGCCGTACCGGAGCCAGATTAGGGCCTGAAGCCATCCTGCGGTGTTGCGGCCAGGTCACAAGAAAGCGAGTTGAAGAAAGGAGCTCAGGGGCACTGTAATTCACAAACCTGCAGAGTTATAAATGACAGCTATCGTCCAAAAATAGACTGAAGTAAGGCTGCCAAGAGGACTTGAAAGCGGGGCAGAATTGCAGGAAACCGATTTCAGGAGGTAGACTGGAATTGCATTGAAAGCATAGGAAAAGAGGCAGAACGTCCACAATGATGCACTTGGCCAAAAAGGGCGTATGCGTTTTTTCCTGAATATATTCAGGAAAAAACGCATACGCCCTTTTTGGCCAACCAAGCAAGCTTGCAAAGGAAATCTGCACTACAATGAAGTCTCACTTCCCCCCGGTCAAAAGGGCCATCTGAAAAAAGTGTAAAATCCAGAAAGGCAACAGGCCATTGAGAACTGGGAGCCTTGTTATGCTGATGGGCGGGATGTAAATTGCCAACAGACACTTGGGAGAAGTGTATGGTGTTTCCTGAAACATCGAAAAAACAAAGCAACAGAACCTAGGGCACTTCCACTTATGGTCCTATAGCTTAGGGAAATTAAAATCAAAAAGACACAGCCACCCCAAAGTTTGGAACGGCTCTGTTTACAAGAACCTCGTTTACAGTACAAGTTCAACATCGCAGAAAGTGAAAAATGGATAAAGAAGTTGTGGTATTCACTTACAAAGCAATATCACTCAGCAATGAAATCTATGTCATCAGGCCCTTAGCAGCACAATGAGTGGATTCAGGTATGATGATTCTAACTGAAATAAGTCACACAGAAAAAGAAACATCATAAGATATCAGTAATACACGGAATGTAAACTTGGCTACACAGGAACTGAATTACAGAACAGAACAGGGTCTCAAATTTAGAAAACCAACTTATGCTTGCTTAAGGGTAAAGGTGAGTTGGGGTGCTGCATAAAACCAGAGATTGAAGTGAGCACAGATAACGTTCCTTAAGTCAAATATGGAATAGACAAGAGCTACTCCTTGCTCAACGAAATGGTCTCAACACCGCATATTAAACGCCTAAGAATGTACCTGACTAGTAAGTATCGTAAAACCTATGGATTGCTATGTCTCCGAAAGAGAATCAAGCATGTGTACAGGGGCATAAACGCAGCAGTGATAGGATTGGAGAGGTTCGGTGAGCAAATGAAGACCCTTTGAAGTCATATTGCATGGTACCCATTCCACGGGTCTCAACTACCCAGGTTTTAGGTATTCTTCCTTCAGCTAAAACATGCATGTGGAACCCAAGTATGATCAACCATGTGAACGGGAGACGTGTTCAAATATGTCTCAGTTTTCCTCCCCTGGTACTCGGGTGCAACATTCCAGACACTTTACTAACACTCTCCCCACTTGGAGAGTCAGCGACTTTAACCTCCTGTTTGGCCCAGTTTGCAATTTCTGCGGAAGATGAACAGGAATAGCGAGAACCAATGAAAGGCTAGCTGGAGGTGTCTGGACGGGCAAATTTAACTCTCATTTCCCACCAGGAAGAGGAATTAACCAAAGGCTCAGCATGCCGGGCCGGAACCAGATTAGGGCCTGAAGCCATCCTGCAGTGTTGCGGCCAGCTCAAAAGAAAGCGAGTTGAAGAAAGGAGCTCAGGGGCACTGTAATTCACAAACCTGCAGAGTTATAAATGACAGCTATCGTCCAAAAATAGACTGAAGTAAGGCTGCCAAGAGGACTTGAAAGCGGGGCAGAATTGCAGGAAACCGATTTCAGGAGGTAGACTGGAATTGCATTGAAAGCATAGGAAAAGAGGCAGAACGTCCACAATGATGCACTTGGCCAAAAAGGGCGTATGCGTTTTTTCCTGAATATATTCAGGAAAAAACGCATACGCCCTTTTTGGCCAACCAAGCAAGCTTGCAAAGGAAATCTGCACTACAATGAAGTCTCACTTCCCCCCGGTCAAAAGGGCCATCTGAATAAAGTGTAAAATCCAGAAAGGCAGGACAGGCCATAGAGAACTGGGAGCCTTGTTATGCTGATGGGCGGGATGTAAATTGCCAACAACCACTCGGGAGAAGTGTATGGTGTTTCCTGAAACATCTAAAAAACAAAGCAACAGAACCTAGGGCACTTCCACTTATGGTCCTATAGCTTAGGGAAATTAAAATCAAAAAGACACAGCCACCCCAAAGTTTGGAACGGCTCTGTTTACAAGAACCTCGTTTACAGTACAAGTTCAACATCGCAGAAAGTGAAAAATGGATAAAGAAGCTGTGGTATTTACTTACAAAGCAATATCACTCAGCAATGAAATCTGTGTCATCAGGCCCTTAGCAGCACAATGAGTGGATTCAGGTATGATGATTCTAACTGAAGTAAGTCACACAGAAAAAGAAACATCATAAGATATCAGTAATACACGGAATGTAAACTTGGCTACACAGGAACTGAATTACAGAACAGAACAGGGTCTCAAATTTAGAAAACCAACTTATGCTTGCTTAAGGGGAAAGGTGAGTTGGGGTGCTGCATAAAACCAGAGATTGAAATGAGCACAGATAAAGTTCCTTAAGCCAAATATGGAATAGACAAGAGCTACTCCTTGCTCAACGAAATGGACTCAAAACCCCATATTAAACCCCTAAGAATGTACCTGACTAGTAAGTATCTTAAAACCTATGGATTGCTATCTCTCCAAAAGAGAATCAAGCGTGTGTACAGGGGAATAAACGCAGCAGTGATAGGATTGGAGAGGTTCGGTGATCAAATGAAGACCCTTTGAAGTCATATTGCATGGTACCCATTACACGGGTCTCAACTCTCCAGGTTTAAGGTATTCTTCCTTCAGCTAAAACATGCATGTGGAACCCAGAGTATGATCAACCATGTGAACGGGAGACGTGTTCAAATATGTCTCAGTTTTCCTCCCCTGGTACTCGGGTGCAACATTCCAGACGCTTTACTAACACTCTCCCGACTTGGAGAGTCAGTCCCTTTAACCTCCTGTTTGGCCCAGTTTGCAATTTCTGCGGAAGATGAACAGGAATAGCGAGAACCAATGAGAGGCTAGCTGGAGGTGTCTGGACGGGCAAATTTAACTCTCATTTCCCACCAGGAAGAGGAATTAACCAAAGGCTCAGCATGCCGGGCCGGAACCAGATTAGGGCCTGAAGCCATCCTGCGGTGTTGCGGCCAGGTCACAAGAAAGCGAGTTGAAGAAAGGAGCTCAGGGGCACTGTAATTCACAAACCTGCAGAGTTATAAATGACAGCTATCGTCCAAAAATTGACTGAAGTAAGGCTGCCAAGAGGACTTGAAAGCGGGGCAGAATTGCAGGAAACCGATTTCAGGAGGTAGACTGGAATTGCATTGAAAGCATAGGAAAAGAGGTAGAACGTCCACAATGATGCACTTGGCCAAAAAGGGCGTATGCATTTTTTCCTGAATATATTCAGGAAAAAACGCATACGCCCTTTTTGGCCAACCAAGCAAGCTTGCAAAGGAAATCTGCACTACAATGAAGTCTCACTTCCCCCCGGTCAAAAGGGCCATCTGAAAAAAGTGTAAAATCCAGAAAGGCAGGACAGGCCATGGAGAACTGGGAGCCTTGTTATGCTGATGGGCGGGATGTAAATTGCCAACAGACACTCGGGAGAAGTGTATGGTGTTTCCTGAAACATCTAAAAAACAAAGCAACAGAACCTAGGGCACTTCCACTTATGGTCCTATAGCTTAGGGAAATTAAAATCAAAAAGACACAGCCACCCCAAAGTTTGGAACGGCTCTGTTTACAAGATCCTCGTTTACATTACAAGTTCAACATCGCAGAAAGTGAAAAATGGATAAAGAAGTTGTGGTATTTACTTACAAAGCAATATCACTCAGCAATGAAATCTGTGTCATCAGGCCCTTAGCAGCACAATGAGTGGATTCAGGTATGATGATTCTAACTGAAATAAGTCACACAGAAAAAGAAACATCATAAGATATCAGTAATACACGGAATGTAAACTTGGCTACACAGGAACTGAATTACAGAACAGAACAGGGTCTCAAATTTAGAAAACCAACTTATGCTTGCTTAAGGGGAAAGGTGAGTTGGGTTGCTGCATAAAACCAGAGATTGAAATGAGCACAGATAAAGTTCCTTAAGCCAAATATGGAATAGACAAGAGCTACTCCTTGCTCAACGAAATGGACTCAACACCGCATATTAAACGCCTAAGAATGTACCTGACTAGTAAGTATCTTAAAACCTATGGATTGCTATGTCTCCGAAAGAGAATCAAGCATGTGTACAGGGGCATAAACGCAGCAGTGATAGGATTGGAGAGGTTCGGTGAGCAAATGAAGACCCTTTGAAGTCATATTGCATGGTACCCATTCCACGGGTTTCAACTACCCAGGTTTTAGGTATTCTTCCTTCAGCTAAAACATGCATGTGGAACCCAGAGTATGATCAACCATGTGATCGGGAGACGTGTTCAAATATGTCTCAGTTTTCCTCCCCTGGTACTCGGGTGCAACATTCCAGACGCTTTACTAACACTCTCCCCACTTGGAGAGTCAGCGCCTTTAACCTCCTGTTTGGCACAGTTTGCAATTTCTGCGGAAGATGAACAGGAATAGCGAGAACCAATGAGAGGCTAGCTGGAGGTGTCTGGACGGGCAAATTTAACTCTCATTTCCCACCAGGAGGAGGAAATAACCAAAGGCTCAGTGTGCCGTGCCAGAACCAGATTAGGGCCTGAAGCCATCCTGCGGTGTTGCTGCCAGGTCACAAGAAAGCGAGTTGAAGAAAGGAGCTCAGGGGCACTGTAATTCACAAACCTGCAGAGTTATAAATGACAGCTATCGTCCAAAAATAGACTGAAGTAAGGCTGCCAAGAGGACTTGAAAGCGGGGCAGAATTGCAGGAAACCGATTTCAGGAGGTAGACTGAAATTGCATTGAAAGCATAGGAAAAGAGGCAGAACGTCCACAATGATGCACTTGGCCAAAAAGGGCGTATGCGTTTTTTCCTGAATATATTCAGGAAAAAACGCATATGCCCTTTTTGGCCAACCAAGCAAGCTTGCAAAGGAAATCTGCACTGCAATGAAGTCTCACTTCCCCCCGGTCAAAAGGGCCATCTGAAAAAAGTGTACAATCCAGAAAGGCAGGACAGGCCATGGAGAACTGGGAGCCTTGTTATGCTGATGGGCGGGATGTAAATTGCCAACAGACACTCGGGAGAAGTGTATGGTGTTTCCTGAAACATCTAAAAAACAAAGCAACAGAGCCTAGGGCACTGCCACTTATGGTCCTATAGCTTAGGGAATTTAAAATCAAAAAGACACAGCCACCCCAAAGTTTGGGACGCCTCTGTTTACAAGAACCTCGTTTACAGTACAAGTTCAACATCGCAGAAAGTGAAAAATGGATAAAGAAGTTGTGGTATTTACTTACAAAGCAATATCACTCAGCAATGCAATCTATGTCATCAGGCCCTTAACATCACAATGAGTGGATTCAGGTATGATGATTCTAACTGAAATAAGTCACACAGAAAAAGAAACATCATAAGATATCAGTAATACACGGAATGTAAACTTGGCTACACAGGAACTGAATTACAGAACAGAACAGGGTCTCAAATTTAGAAAACCAACTTATTCTTGCTTAAGGGTAAAGGTGAGTTGGGGTGCTGCATAAAACCAGAGATTGAAATGAGCACAGATAAAGTTCCTTAAGTCAAATATGGAATAGACAAGAGCTACTCCTTGCTCAACGAAAGGGACTCAACACCGCATATTAAACGCCTAAGAATGTACCTGACTAGTAAGTATCGTAAAACCTATGGATTGCTATGTCTCCAAAAGAGAATCAAGCATGTGTACAGGGGCATAAACGCAGCAGTGATAGGATTGGAGAGGTTCGGTGAGCAAATGAAGACCCTTTGAAGTCATATTGCATGGTACCCATTACACGGGTCTCAACTCTCCAGGTTTAAGGTATTCTTCCTTCAGCTAAAACATGCATGTGGAACCCAAGTATGATCAAGCATGTGATCGGGAGACGTGTTCAAATATGTCTCAGTTTTCGTACCCTGGTACTCGGGTGCAACATTCCAGACGCTTTACTAACACTCTCCCCACTTGGAGAGTCAGTCCCTTTAACCTCCTCTTTGGCCCAGTTTGCAAATTCTGTGGAAGATGAACAGGAATAGCGAGAACCAATGAGAGACTAGCTGGAGGTGTCTGGACGGGCAAATTTAACTCTCATTTCCCACCAGGAAGAGGAATTAACCAAAGGCTCAGCGTGCCGTGCCAGAACCAGATTAGGGACTGAAGACATCCTGCGGTGTTGCGGCCAGGTCACAAGAAAGCGAGTTGAAGAAAGGAGCTCAGGGGCACTGTAATTCACAAACCTGCAGAGTTATAAATGACAGCTATCGTCCAAAAATAGACTGAAGTAAGGCTGCCAAGAGGACTTGAAAGCGGGGCAGAATTGCAGGAAACCGATTTCAGGAGGTAGACTGGAATTGCATTGAAAGCATAGGAAAAGAGGCAGAACGTCCACAATGATGCACTTGGCCAAAAAGGGCGTATGCGTTTTTTCCTGAATATATTCAGGAAAAAACGCATACGCCCTTTTTGGCCAACCAAGCAAGCTTGCAAAGGAAATCTGCACTACAATGAAGTCTCACTTCCCCCCGGTCAAAAGGGCCATCTGAAAAAAGTGTAAAATCCAGAAAGGCAGGACAGGCCATGGAGAACTGGGAGCCTTGTTATGCTGATGGGCGGGATGTAAATTGCCAACAACCACTCGGGAGAAGTGTATGGTGTTTCCTGAAACATCTAAAAAAAAAGCAACAGAACCTAGGGCACTTCCACTTATGGTCCTATAGCTTAGGGAAATTAAAATCAAAAAGACACAGCCACCCCAAAGTTTGGAACGGCTCTGTTTACAAGAACCTCGTTTACAGTACAAGTTCAACATCGCAGAAAGTGAAAAATGGATAAAGAAGTTGTGGTATTTACTTACAAAGCAATATCACTCAGCAATGAAATCTGTGTCATCAGGCCCTTAGCAGCACAATGAGTGGATTCAGGTATGATGATTCTAACTGAAGTAAGTCACACAGAAAAAGAAACATCATAAGATATCAGTAATACACGGAATGTAAACTTGGCTACACAGGAACTGAATTACAGAACAGAACAGGGTCTCAAATTTAGAAAACCAACTTATGCTTGCTTAAGGGTAAAGGTGAGTTGGTGTGCTGCATAAAACCAGAGATTGAAATGAGCACAGATAAAGTTCCTTAAGTCAAATATGGAATAGACAAGAGCTACTCCTTGCTCAACGAAATGGACTCAACACCGCATATTAAACGCCTAAGAATGTACCTGACTAGTAAGTATCGTAAAACCTATAGATTGCTATGTCTCCGAAAGAGAATCAAGCATGTGTACAGGGGCATAAACGCAGCAGTGATAGGATTGGAGAGGTTCGGTGAGCAAATGAAGACCCTTTGAAGTCATATTGCATGGTACCCATTACACGGGTCTCAACTCTCCAGGTTTAAGGTATTCTTCCTTCAGCTAAAACATGCATGTGGAACCCAAGTATGATCAACCATGTGAACGGGAGACGTGTTCAAATATGTCTCAGTTTTCCTCCCCTGGTACTCGGGTGCAACATTCCAGACGCTTTACTAACACTCTCCCCACTTGGAGAGTCAGCGCCTTTAACCTCCTGTTTGGCCCGGTTTGCAATTTCTGCGGAAGATGAACAGGAATAGCGAGAACCAATGAGAGGCTAGCTAGAGGTGTCTGGACGGGCATATTTAACTCTCATTTCCCACCAGGAACAGGAATTAACCAAAGGCTCACCGTGCCGTGCCGGAACCAGATTAGGGCCTGAAGGCATCCTGCGGTGTTGCGGCCAGGTCACAAGAAAGCGAGTTGAAGAAAGGAGCTCAGGGGCACTGGAATTCACAAACCTGCAGAGTTATAAATGACAGCTATCGTCCAAAAATAGACTGAAGTAAGGCTGCCAAGAGGACTTGAAAGCGGGGCAGAATTGCTGGAAACCGATTTCAGGAGGTAGACTGGAATTGCATTGAAAGCATAGGAAAAGAGGCAGAACGTCCACAATGATGCACTTGGCCAAAAAGGGCGTATGCGTTTTTTCCTGAATATATTCAGGAAAAAACGCATACGCCCTTTTTGGCCAACCAAGCAAGCTTGCAAAGGAAATCTGCACTACAATGAAGTCTCACTTCCCCCCGGTCAAAAGGGCCATCTGAAAAAAGTGTAAAATCCAGAAAGGCAGGACAGGCCATGGAGAACTGGGAGCCTTGTTATGCTGATGGGCGGGATGTAAATTGCCAACAACCACTCGGGAGAAGTGTATGGTGTTTCCTGAAACATCTAAAAAACAAAGCAACAGAGCCTAGGGCACTTGCACTTATGGTCCTATAGCTTAGGGAAATTAAAATCAAAAAGACACAGCCACCCCAAAATTTGGAACGGCTCTGTTTACAAGAACCTCGTTTACAGTACAAGTTCAACATCGCAGAAAGTGAAAAATGGATAAAGAAGTTGTGGTATTTACTTACAAAGCAATATCACTCAGCAATGAAATCTGTGTCATCAGGCCCTTAGCAGCACAATGAGTGGATTCAGGTATGATGATTCTAACTGAAATAAGTCACACAGAAAAAGAAACATCATAAGATATCAGTAATACACGGAATGTAAACTTGGCTACACAGGAACAGAATTACAGAACAGAACAGTGTCTCAAATTTAGAAAACCAACTTATGCTTGCTTAAGGGTAAAGGTGAGTTGGGGTGCTGCATAAAACCAGAGATTGAAATGAGCACAGATAAAGTTCCTTAAGTCAAATATGGAATAGACAAGAGCTACTCCTTGCTCAACGAAATGGACTCAACACCGCATATTAAACGCCTAAGAATGTACCTGACTAGTAAGTATCTTAAAACCTATGGATTGCTATGTCTCCGAAAGAGAATCAAGCATGTGTACAGGGGCATAAACGCAGCAGTGATAGGATTGGAGAGGTTCGGTGAGCAAATGAAGACACTTTGAAGTCACATTGCATGGTACCCATTCCACCGGTTTCAACTACCCAGGTTTTAGGTATTCTTCCTTCAGCTAAAACATGCATGTGGAACCCAAGTATGATCAACCATGTAATCGGGAGACGTGTTCAAATATGTCTCAGTTTTCCTCCCCTGGTACTCGGGTGCAACATTCCAGACGCTTTACTAACACTCTCCCCACTTGGAGAGTCAGCGCCTTTAACCTCCTGTTTGGCCCAGTTTGCAATTTCTGCGGAAGATGAACAGGAATAGCGAGAACCAATGAGAGGCTAGCTGGAGGTGTCTGGACGGGCAAATTTAACTCTCATTTCCCACCAGGAAGAGGAAATAACCAAAGGCTCAGCGTGCCGTACCGGAACCAGATTAGGGCCTGAAGCCATCCTGCGGTGTTGCGGCCAGGTCACAAGAAAGCGAGTTGAAGAAAGGAGCTCAGGGGCACTGTAATTCACAAACCTGCAGAGTTATAAATGACAGCTATCGTCCAAAAATAGACTGAAGTAAGGCTGCCAAGAGGACTTGAAAGCGGGGCAGAATTGCTGGAAACCGATTTCAGGAGGTAGACTGGAATTGTATGGAAAGCATAGGAAAAGAGGCAGAACGTCCACAATGATGCACTTGGCCAAAAAGGGCGTATGCGTTTTTTCCTGAATATATTCAGGAAAAAACGCATACGCCCTTTTTGGCCAACCAAGCAAGCTTGCAAAGGAAATCTGCACTACAATGAAGTCTCACTTCCCCCCGGTCAAAAGGGCCATCTGAAAAAAGTGTAAAATCCAGAAAGGCAGGACAGGCCATGGAGAACTGGGAGCCTTGTTATGCTGATGGGCGGGATGTAAATTGCCAACAACCACTCGGGAGAAGTGTATGGTGTTTCCTGAAACATCTAAAAAACAAAGCAACAGAGCCTAGGGCACTTGCACTTATGGTCCTATAGCTTAGGGAAATTAAAATCAAAAAGACACAGCCACCCCAAAATTTGGAACGGCTCTGTTTACAAGAACCTCGTTTACAGTACAAGTTCAACATCGCAGAAAGTGAAAAATGGATAAAGAAGTTGTGGTATTTACTTACAAAGCAATATCACTCAGCAATGAAATCTGTGTCATCAGGCCCTTAGCAGCACAATGAGTGGATTCAGGTATGATGATTCTAACTGAAATAAGTCACACAGAAAAAGAAACATCATAAGATATCAGTAATACACGGAATGTAAACTTGGCTACACAGGAACTGAATTACAGAACAGAACAGGGTCTCAAATTTAGAAAACCAACTTATGCTTGCTTAAGGGGAAAGGTGAGTTGGGGTGCTGCATAAAACCAGAGATTGAAATGAGCACAGATAAAGTTCCTTAAGTCAAATATGGAATAGACAAGAGCTACTCCTTGCTCAACGAAAT